>NW_028321902.1:4542391-4845217 GCF_036245765.1 Copidosoma floridanum | reverse complement strand
GTCCTCTTAAAGTTCTCTCAAAAAGTCCTCTATAGTTTTCTCAATACTCTTTGAGTCCTCTCTGTCCTTTCAAGAGTACCAAAGTGAGAATTCAAGAAAACCAAAATAAATTGAACAAAACTACGACAACGATATAAATTGTGGAAGTAAGGTTACAAAGAAGACTAGTTACTAAACAGTTTTTCAATGGATTGATTAATAAAATAATCTCTTTGGCGAGCGAACATCATCGATAAAACCCAACAGGTTTTATTAAATTTATTAATACAATTGAACCGTTGGCCAGTACTTATTGGTGATTAGACATCCAACAGTTAATTAGTGAATTTTATATTAAAAAATCGGTCAGGTGAGTAAGCATCGGTGATTAGAAGTCAACAGTTTTTAGGGCATTTATAAATAAACTCATCTCTTTGGCAATTTATTAACAAATATACTAAAAAATTATTGGGTTTCTTATTACCAATGATTACTCGCTAAAGAGATTATTCAGTTGATAAATTCCCTTGAAAACTATTGGGTTTCTAATCCCTGATTTTCACTCACTTAAAATATTATTTTATTAATAAATATATTGAAAACTGTTACGTGCTGAATGGCCAATGCTTACTCGACTAAAAGCAGGTATTATTGAAAAATTCACTGGTAAATTCATGGGTTTCTACTAGCCGATGCTTACCCACCAAATAAATTATTCTAATTATAAATTCACTAAAAAAATGTTAGGGTTTCTTATCGCCGATGCTTACTTGCCAAAGAGATTGTTTTATTAACAAATATTCTGAAAAGCTGTCGGGTTAAGAATCGCCAATGCTATCTCGCTAAGTACATTATTTTAATAATAATTTCACGGAGAAACTATTGGGTTTCTCATTGCCGATGTTTACTTGCCAAAGAGAATATTTTATTTATAATTGCTTTAAATTAAGATTAATAGATATATTTAAGCATGTGCGGACCGAGCGGGTTGGGCTATTGGATTTAGCTTTTACGCATGCAAGCTTTTCTACAGTTGATTATGCGTAAATAAATAAATAAATATATTAACCTATTTAAATAAGAAGTATAAATTAAAAAAAAAAAAAAAAAAAAAAAAAAAAAAACTTCGCGAGTCTTCAACTAACAACCTTTGGGTCCAAAACAAAACCCGCGCCCAATTAAGCTCTTACGTGACATAACCACGAAGGGACAAAAAATTACATATGTTCTTCGTATGTACCAAAGCTCAACCTTTATTTGTGTATGTGTTCTGCGATTAAATTAATTTAGCAAGTTGTACTTACTTAAATGTTACACTTTTCCTCAATTTATGAAGAACTTATAAGTGTGCAAAGTCATTATTATTCTATAGGTTTGGCCTTTTAATAAAAATAATATTGCGTGTTGAATTTATTGATACAAAAGATAGACTTAATAACTTTGAAAAAAATATGTCCTATTAAATTTGTTTTCCTGTTAAAAAATTAAAATTAATTATAAAATAAACAATTATTTTCTTCATACCATGGCAAAAATAGCTTGTACATTTTAGTTCGACCATATATTTAAGTCGCATTTAAATCGCTTTTATATCGGCGATAAATCGCAGGTAACCGCGAATAAACTATTTTCGTAAAAGAGAAAATTAACTTTATTTTTTGTACTTTTTTACAATCTTATTTTAATTTCACTTAAATCGCAAGTCCATCGGTGATACATCGAAGTTAAAAGTAACTTAACGTATGCCGTGTACAATGAACACTTAAATAATAATTAAATTGTACAATACAGTAAATTACATTTTATTTGTATAATTTTTACACACTAAAAAATATAACCTAATTATATGGTGACATAAGTTGTAGCTTACTTTAACTTCTGACTCGTTTTTACGTAGCAACCAGTAAGAGTAAGATATATTTTCCAGCTAAAATCATTGTGAGCTTACATTTGTTTATTACAAAACACTATAGCTCGTTTATAAATAAAAAAAAAAAAAAAATTGCGATTTAAAATTAAAATTTATTTTTTCACCCACAGGATACTTTCCTGACGAATGCGTAGTGGTATTCCTCTACACCCTTTCCAATTTTTATTCCTAGTTTTATTCTTCTTCCTAGTTCCAAACTATGATTCCAATCATGTATGTAGTATGTACAAGCGTTACGGTTAATAAAAAATAAAATGAAATAGATTTTAAATTTAAGATCTTATTTAAGATCTTCAAAAAAAAATAGGTTAGTCGCTTAGGAAATGTTTAATTTGATGAAGTATACCTATCGATTCTAACCGTTTACCTTTTACGAACCGTTCACGAACCGACCCGCTGGGCCTGCTGTAAGCCTCCGTCTGCATGTCCGCAGAGTTTGCAACACTTTTTTTACACTCGTTTGTCAGTTATCAACTAGTGATTGTAAATTTTATAGAAATGCGCTTTATTTTACATAATTATATTTTAAGTTCCATCACATTAAAAAATTATGTTATAATTGACTAAATTATTTTGAATACTTAATCAAATACATTTGTATTTGGTCAAATATTTGAAACACAATATTTAAAATGCAATTTAAGTGTTTAAAATAAAAAATAAAAAATAAAGTTGTATTTCTAGTTTTTTGTATTTAAAACATTTCATTTTAAACATTATATTAGAAACAAAGTATTAAGATTTCTTATATTTTGTTTAATGTATTTAAAATATTTTAATTAACACACTATTAGAAATCGTTTAAATAATTTTAGATACTGTAACTTAAATTTCAATAAATTGTTACTTAGTCTAAAAAAAATTGTATTTAATTATTAAAACAACTATTTTGTTGTCAAACAGAACAGTATCTTTTTTTCAAATAATAAATACGACTTTACATAAGTCTGCTTGGACAAAGGATCTACTTTTGTTTTTGATTAATTTGTCAATTGTTATTTCTCTCTATAATTTGTTATTACAAAATTTGTTCAAGCCCCTTTTGGTTCGGTTCGGTTCTCTTAACAAAATATACCTATATATACGGAACCAGTTCTGTTTGGTTCCCTATATGTAGGTATATTTTGTTAAGAGAACCGAACCGAACCAAAAGGGGCTTGAACAAATCTAAAGAGAGAAAGAAGAATGCCTTACCATTATTTTGAATTAAAAAAAAATGTTAAAAAACTCGGGTATGATTTACAATTTATATTACACTTAAATCGCATTAAATCACACTTAAATCGCATTAAAACCATTTAAATCACACAGATAAAAAAAAAAGTTTGTGTAGAGTAACGTAAGTAGAAATGCAATATTATTATAAAAAGTTTAATCCGTTGACATGGTATATTGAATTTCTGTGTCCTGCGAAACTTATACAAGTGAGAAAGACGCTCGAAAAAAAGGATGCCTTACCATTGTTTTAAATTGAAATAAAAATGTTAGAAAACTCGGGTATGATTTACAATTTATATTACACTTGAATCGCATTGAATTTTAAATCATTTAAATCACACTTAAATCGCATTACATCGTTTTAAATCACACTTACATCGCATTAAAACCATTTAAATCACACAAATCAAAGAAAATTTTGTCAAGTCTGATGCAAGTCGGAATAATTTTTTTTCTTTTATTCCACTGTTAAATCCTTTGGTATGCTGTACTGAATTTATTTTTTAATATGTCCCTCAACACTTATTATGGAGAATAAGAAACATGACTAACTATCGTTTTTTAGATAATAAGTAAGTCAAGAAAGGTTGGGCATGATTTGAGGTTTAAATCATTCTTAAATCGCATTTTTTCGCATTAAATCACACTTAAATCGCATTAAAACTATATAAATCACACAAATCAAAAAAAAATTTGTCAAGTCTGATGCAAGTCGAAATAATTTTTTTTCTTTTATTCCACTGTTAAATCCTTTGATATGCTGTACTGAATATGTTTTTGAATATGTCCCTCAACACTTATTATGGAGAATAAGAAACATGACTGACTATCGTTTTTTAGATAATAAGTAAGTCAAGAAAGGTTAGGCATGATTTAAAATTTAAATCATTCTTAAATCGCATTTTTTCGCATTAAATCACACTTAAATCGCATTAAAACCATTTAAATCACACAAATCAAAAAAAATTTTGTCAAGTCTGATGCAAGTCGAAATAATTTTTTTTCTTTTATTCCATTGTTAAATCCTTTGGTATGCTGTACTGCATTTATTTTGTAATATGTCCCTGGAAACTTGTTGAAATTAGAAAGTAACGTGAATAACGATCGTTTTTAGTTGATAAGGAAGTCAAGAAAGGTTGGGCATGATTTAAAATTTAAATCACTTTTAAATCGTATTTTATCGCATTAAATCACACTTAAATCGCATTAAAACCATTTAAATCACACAAATCAAAAAAAATTTTGTCAAGTGTGATGCAAGTCGAAATAATTTTTTTTCTTTCATTCCATTGTTAAATCTTTTGGTAAGCTGTACTGTATTTATTTTTTAATATGTCCCTCAACACTTATTATGGAGAATAAGAAACATGGCTGACTATCGTTTTTTAGATAATAAGTAAGTCAAGAAAGGTTAGGCATAATTTAAAATTTAAATCATTCTTAAATCGCATTTTTTCGCATTAAATCACGCTTAAATCGCATTAAAACCATTTAAATCACACAAATCAAAAAAAATTTTGTCAAGTCTGATGCAAGTCGAAATAATTTTTTTTTTCTTTATTTCACTGTAAAATCCTTTGGTATGCTGTACTGAATTTATTTTTTAATTTGTCCCTCAACACTTATTATGGAGAATAAGAAACATGTCTGACTATCGTTTTTTAGATAATAAGTAAGTCAAGAAAGGTTAGGCATGATTTAAAATTTAAATCACTTTTAAATCGTATTTTATCGCATTAAATCACACTTAAATCGCATTAAAACCATTTAAAGCACACAAATCAAAAAAAATTTTGTCAAGTCTGATGCAAGTCGAAATAATTTTTTTTCTTTCATTCCATTGTTAAATTCTTTGGTATGCTGTACTGTATTTATTTTGTAATATGTCCATGGAAACTTATTTAAATTAGAAAGAAACGTGACTAACCATCGTTTCTAGTTGATAAGGAAGTCAAGAAAGGTTAGGCATGATTTAAAATTTAAATCACTTTTAAATCGTATTTTATCGCATTAAATCACACTTAAATCGCATTAAAACCATTTAAATCACACAAATCAAAAAAAATTTTGTCAAGTGTGATGCAAGTCGAAATAATTTTTTTTCTTTCATTCCATTGTTAAATTCTTTGGTATGCTGTACTGTATTTATTTTGTAATATGTCCCTGGAAACTTATTTAAATTAGAAATAAACGTGACTAACCATCGTTTCTAGTTGATAAGGAAGTCAAGAAAGGTTAAGCATGATTTAAAATTTAAATCACTTTTAAATCGTATTTTATCGCATTAAATCACACTTAAATCGCATTAAAACCATATAAATCGCACAAATGAAAAAAAAAATTCGCCAAGTATCATTTACGCAAAAGAAAATAATTTTTTTATTTTTAATTCTTTGATGTAATGTATTTAATTTATTTTTTCAGTATGTCCCTTGAACCGTGCTACTGCTAGAAAGAAGCATGAATTACCATTGTTTTTATTTGAAATGAAAGTAAAAAAAGTTGGTCATTCATTTAAATCTTAAGTCACATTTAAAGCGCAATAAATCGCAATGAATAACACTTACATCGCATTTAAAACCATTTAAACGACGCAAATAAAAAAAAATTGTCTATTGTAACGTAGGTGGAAATTATTTTCCATTTTGAATGTGCAATCCTTTAACATAATGTGTTAAATTTCTTGTTTAGTATATCCTTTGAATTTTACTAATGTTAGAAAAAAGCATGACTTACTATTCTTTTTATTTGAAAATGAAGTCAGAAATGTTGGACATGATTTTAAATGTAAATCAAGCTTAAATGTCACGAAATCGCATTAACTACTCTTAAATCATGCAAATCTGATAAACATGTAGTAATATTATCAGCAAGTAGAAAAACAATTTTATTTGCATAAATGTTGAAGTACAGAAATGCATAAGTTTAAGGTGTGTTGAAATATGGCCCTTGAATTTAGGGCACATATAACTTTAAAAGATTAATTTTTGTTGAAAATAATTGTGGTTTGAAACAATCTTGTTGTTTTGGGCACACTATTTTTTGACTTGTGTAAGTATTAACAACTTATTATGGTGGAAAAAGGCCATACCTACTGTACACAGTTTGTTTTTTGGAAAAAAATATCCAAGTTGGGCGTGATTTACATTAACTTTAATTAAATTAAAATCCCGGTTTTATCGGTAAATAACCTTTAAATCAAGCAAATGTGCAACTTAAAACTATAGTATTACTTGAAATGAATCATTATTTTAAAATAAAAAGCTCTTTATACGTGTACATCGCATGCTAACACAACTGTGTGCTCTACGTAACGTTAATTTCCAATAATGACTGAATTAGCCTTGAATTACGGACTGTGGTTACCTTTATCTTTAAAATTATATACATTTAGAGTATCTAGGTCATTTAAGTATGTTTAAAAAAAATTTTTTTTTTCATCGTGATTTAAAGATGATTTAAAGATTTAACTGTGATTTAAAGCATCGGAACAGTGATTTAAATCGCTTAAATCGCGTGGGTAGCCCCTCGGTCGTCGTCGTGGCGCGGTGTTTTGAAAAGTCGGAGAAAAGGAGGAGGAGGCACCCGGATAGACTCGCCGAGCGTGTCTCCGCTTCCTTGGGGGGCTTCTTCTTCTTCCTTTGGAGAAAAGTAGGTGTACTTGCTCACTTGTGCCCAACGAAGCGCGCCAACCGGGAAAGACCAGATTTTGCGGAAATATTAAAAAAAATAAAAAAAAAAAAAAAAAACCATAAGTGTTCATAATATTCGTTACCCGTGTATTTTATTGAATTCGTTCTTCCTTAAAAGTGTCAGCGTCTGCAGACCTCCCCTTTGGCGGAGAAAAATTGAAAAATCCGTCACCTCCCACCATAATATAATATACACACACACACACCCTCGGTAACAATAAAAACCTAGCGTGTACACACACAGTATACGCGTAACTCGAGGCGACGGCGGCATCTCCTCTCCTCTGAAAAGTCCAATATATATAACGCGTCGGGTTTAAAATAAGGCCCCTAAAGGCGTGCTGTTGTATACTTATATAGCTTGTTCGTGTGCACACATGAGGGCGGAACGGAGGGGGAAGGCTGCACGCGCCAGTCTCAGCGACTTCCTGCCTCGGCTCCCTCCCTCGCCCCCAAAGTGTATATACTTATATATACTCGCGCGCTTCCGCTATTCCGGTAGTACATTATATAGATACACACGCACTCACCCCCGCGTGTTCGTCCCCCTCAAAACCCCCGAACTCCCTCAAGAGAGAGTTCATAAGATGTATAATATATGGTGCAGCGCGCGAGTGCAGGGGAGAAAGGCATCTGGCGGTCCTGCGCGGGACAGATGCGGAAGACCGATTCTGGTGGGTTATAATGCACGATCGGACCTATATCGTGTATACCATAATTATATACCTATACCCCCTCTCCCTCCCTCTCTCCGAGGCTCGACTGATAAGTATACATGGATTAATTAGATGCGCGATCGGCAGCTCGGTCGATTCACCACCTCTCAATTGGTATATTTTGTTTTATGTGGTGCACGAATTTTTTCACTTGCATACAACTGTACATAAATACCAATGGATGGTCTGTATATGGTTTTTTTTTTTTTTTTTTTTTACTATCTATACGCACAGCGTATTTATATGAATCGCAGTTACAATACACCTGCACGCAGTTAAGAGAAAGTAAGTGCATCGAGAGAGATTCTGCAGCTATACAATAATGATGATGATGATGATAATAATACGAACAATATAGCCTGGTAGAGATATATATGCGTTGCGCAGTGGTATGTATAGCCATATCAGTGCATGCATACAACAGTATAGCAACGTCGTCTTTTACGGACGCTTGCATCATTGCTCCGGATTGTATTGTACATCATTTCCCTCTCGCGCAACCCGGCAAATTCACCTATCCACCCGCGCGCTCACCAAGGACGGGAAGAGACCAAGCCAGCCGTGTCTCCGTTTCCTTCGCCATAATACCTGTATGTGGCCACTTTATACTCGCATTTCGCGAAATCGCTCCTCTCGTTGCGTGTATTGACACTATAAACTATTGGATACTTTTTTTTTTTTTTTTTTTTTCATCGAAACACATGCTGTAATATTCGCGATTCGTGCGCGATGGCCCCGCCGTTGGCGTATATGCACCGTCATCAGAGCGCATTATATTGTATACCGGGCTCTCCTCATTCAGTGAGCTATATACCTATAGGTACCACACTTGTACTCCGAACGAAACGGAACTCGCTCATTCACCGTTTTCTCTTTCTTCGGGCCGTTCAACCATATTATACTTTTTTCTTGCATGTGCAGACGGAGAGAGAGTGCAGTGCGATGCACATGACGCTCCAGACGTTGTCCCTGTATGTATTATCCTTACCAAGGCTGGCGAATATTCAAGTGCCGGTTTGCTTGTGTCTTTTATACAGCGGTTTGTTTCTCTGCGGTGGCTTCTACTCGCGTTATACATATATACACGTGTGCGAAATAACTTTTTTTTTCTTCTCTTGATGGAACGATAGATCATCGGAAAAGGAAAAACCGCTATAATTATACCTATATGTATATAGGGGTACGTGAGAGTTTTCTCTCTTTTTTTTTTTTTTTTTTTTTTTTCACAGTTGTAATTTATTGTAATTACGTGCTTCGATCGATAATAATTTTTTAAGGTTGCTCTATTAGAAAAAGATTTCGTTCTTTCAACATTTTGCTTTGTTTTTTTTTTTAACCTATCAAAGTGTACGTCAAATCGCATTTGTTTTCTTTTTTCACGTTACACCGTCATTGTCTGCATCAATTATATAAGATTTAATTTCTTGAAAGCCTAGATCTTCTGAAATTCAGATGTGCTATTTGTAGTGATAAAAAAAAGGGTGTCATATGTCTGTAATGAACAAAACATCACGATGAACCTCTTAATCTTCTTCGTGACTATGGAATAAAAATTATCAGTAGCTGCACTGAACGTAAACTTCTTATAAAGAACAGCACCAAGTAAATGTTTTCTCAAAATACATCAAAGGAATATATTTTCTTGGTCCAAACAAATATCCTTCCGTAAAGAAAAAAAAAATACAGTCTCTCATTTCAAGGGATGATTTATTTGGACCCAATCTAGTAAACATATTAATTTTTTTGATTCTAAAAAAAAAAAAAAAATTTTGTTTCCCAGTGCACCGAATCACATTGGCGGTCGTTGGTCTGCTCAACCTTTTGCTCGTGTGAATAACCTTTGAAATAAATCTGCATCTTTTTTATTTTATTTCCCATTTATTATTTCCAATCGAAAAACACACAGTTGGTCATCTCCGACTGTCGTCACCTCACCCGGAAAGTGCATACATTTTTTACTCTGAAGGAAAAAAAAAACAAAAAAAAAAAAAAATTCACCACCACATAAAAATCTAAAGCACACACACCTAAAACGACCTACAGCCGTCAAAGTCGCGACGGTTTTACCGCGGCGATAGCGAATCTTGTTAGAGCCTCTCTCTCTTTGTCTTACCCACACATTATGTCGCGCACCAAAAACCCCGGATTGATAACCTTTACGTGGCCCCCCCTCCCTGATTGCTCCAAAATCGTATTTGGCGCTCTTCCGTGCGATTCTCGTCTCCTCGCCGTCTTGGCTCGGGAGGTCGCTACCATGTACATATATTTATATATACCGCCTATTGTGCGCGCCGCACGGGGCTCATGGGTCCTCCCCTTGGAAGAGGGGCAAAGAAAAACCGTTGAAAGACACGGCGCACGAAAAAAAAAAAGCCCGGGCTATACACCGTTGTCCGAGGGAGGGGGGGCAGGTTTGGTATATTTTTCGCGATCTCCATCCAGTGTAGTCGAGAACTGCGCCCGGACAGAGAAGCATATTACCCCTGAATATTACGTATATAGGTAACGATGGCAAGGACGCGAGGAGGTGGCAAACGCAATCCCGCGAGCAAGAGGCTAAGTAAGCCGCACCAGCAACGAGGCGACAAGAAAACACGGGCCGAGAACAGCCCCGCCAAGACAAGTAAGACTTTTTTCCCTCTTCTTGATTTTTGTGGCTCCCTGCAAATACCTGGTACATGTATATATATATATTATGTGTACCTTACAATTTGTTGATCCGCTCGTTTGTCCAAAGAGTAAAACATACATAATATGTAACCTGTAATATATTATACGGAGTATGCGTAGAGAGAGTGTATACATGAATTAGGTCCTTCTCCATCACCTTGAAGAACGTATAGGTATATACATTGTACCCCATTAGCTCCGAGGGTCGAAAGTGCAAATACACTATACATGTATATCAGGTGACGCCATCCAGAAGGGAAAGTCGATTCCCTTTTCCTGCGTGCTCGTGTCCGAAGATGGAAAACTCTTCGAAAACACGCATAGTTTAGAAAAGCGCAGTAGCGGAGGGAAAGAGAAGGAAAATCCGACACGGGAACGTGAGAGGGTCCGAGGCGTGATTTTGGGCGTAAATACATATACACGCGAAAGGCAAACTCGTTTCCTTTTTCCGTTCGCTGCAACGCCCGATATTCCGTGCCGATGACTTTTAAACCATATATACATTTCCTCACAAACCTTTTTCCGGTCCACGATCGTTGAAAAACGATTTCGCGTGGCAACTCGTTTGCCCAATCATCCCCTAAATGCCCCCCCCCTTTTTACACTATAACGAGCATAAAAAGATCGTCCCCTCGTTTACGATGTCCAAAAGATCAACGAGCTGCCAAATGTAAAAAAAAAAAGCACCGACGATAACAACACCTGCGCGATTCATCAAAAGGGATATGTTCAGAGGGGGGTGCTCACCCCCTCGACTCCATACATTGTAGATCAGGTTGGGGCGTTGGGCGAATTTTTCGTTTAAAGTTGGCCAGTCATCCGGAGGGGTTTTTTATTGTATAGCCGCCCAACATGTGCGAAAATTGCGCGAGACAAGTGTATTTTCATTATCGAGGGATGGGGGTTCGGCGAGCGTATAGTTATTCGCGTGTGTATAGGTATTACAAGTGGCGCTTGAATAACCTTGCTCCTGTGTATAAATATGTGTATTAACACAGGCTCCAATCGATACGTATAGGTTTTTTTGCCATACGTGTAACAGAGGTGTATAGGATATATATTATATACGCACGGTGTATTGTGTATTACGTGGATGCTGTTTCTCCCTGTGGGAGATGGGCTGGATGCGCGATCCCATGGACACTCGAGATGATACAGATGCGCGCTCGTACATATATCTGTACACCTATTGCATAACGTAAGTATAACGCGTGTCTCTGGATTTGAAATCGAATTCGTGCAGGGACAAACTTTTACATTTGCCTTCGAGGCGATTGTCTCGATTCGATACCACACACACGCACACTCTAGAGTTGGTTAAGGGGGGGGGGGAGATACCCTCCGTGAAAACGGACAAGTTTTAATAATAAAAACAAAGCAAAATCAAAAGCTCTGTCTCTCACGTATACACACACACACACATGGCGTTACAATAATCGGCTTCTCTTTTCTGGGTTGGCAACGCATCTCGCTGCAAAGAGGGGAGCAGAGAGAGAGAGAGAGAAGTGCACTGGAGGTACATACGTATATACATACATATATATGTATTATTGTATAGGGGGTTGAGAATTATATACACACGTATCACGATCCACAGCCACGATGCAGCGAGAGAGAGGGCCCGGTGTACAACAAACCTTATACACCTATACGTGTACAGGTATTATATGTTATACGGCAAGGGGCGCAGCTGTCCTGCACACACCAGGTGCCCTAACGTTATACACCTATATATCATTATACGAGCGCGCGGTGGCTCGGTCGACTATAGGTCGTGGATTGGCACGCGGGAGAAGACCGTGGTTCGATTCCCGGCCATAGTGCGACTTTTTCGGGCAAGTACCTCTGTGATTTTTCACATGTGCTTTTTCACCACGCAATGCTCCTCGAGGAGGGTTTTAGGCGACCTTCTCGCAGCACAATTGCCTAATTTCCTCCTTCCCAGTAACGGGAGGCCGCCTCCCTCATCCCTTCCTTCTCCCAAATGCCAAGTGCCCTCAGTAGTGCCCTTTATAGGAGCCGGACGTAAAGCACTATAATATTAAAAAAAAAAAAAACCTATATATACCGACTCCCCTCGATTTTCCCTCCGCCACCCTCTTTCGACGGCTACCATACGTGCGTGTGTATGCGTTATACACTTTTGATCTGTCCCGGCAGTCGCGCGCCACTCCTCCCCACTCGCGACGAGCCTGCAAGTAGTAGTTTATATATATACCTATACATTAATGAGTGGAGGGTCTTTTTCTCTCCCCGTCCTCCCAAAAAATACCTTACTTGCGTGTAACTCCGAACCGGCTGCTCCTTTTCTCTTGTCAGCTGGCTCCCCGTACACACACACACATGACGACGACGGCACACGTGGAACAAGAGTAGGGGAGCCCGTTGGCTCTGATTGGCGGGTGGCTCGCGCGCGCCCCGAGCGCCGACTCCGATACACTCGGCCGCCGCAACTTTCGGAGCTCAGTCTCGCTCCGAACGCTTTCGCGCTCGCATCTTCGGCCCTTGTTCCGTTATTGCTCCCCAATCCCCTCCCCGTTTTTTGGTACCGTGTCGGTTATCACCCCCGCACCTGAGTTTCGCAGTCGATGATTGGAGTTTGAATCAACGAAGAGAAGAAAAAAAAACCACCTCGAACCGGGCGAGGGTTCGCTCTCATGTGTTTGCTCGCGTGTTTTCGTATCAAGAAGAAGAAGAAGAAGCCGGTGTCTGAGGAGAAAAAGGTGAAACAGCAGCCAAAGGGCAGTAGAAGGCATCGGCGTAGCGCTGCCGGCCTCCACCAGGGGCTGAACAACAACGAGGCGAGGGTTTACGCGATAAGCGGCGGTGATAGTGTCGGTATCGTTAAAATGGGCATCTCGTCGGTCGAGTGCGTCGTCAGACAAGCCGGTGGTAGCGGCAACAACGGCCACCACCACCACCACCACAGTCATCACCATCACCACCAGCAACAACAACAACAACAACAACAACAACAGCATCATCACGGTGGCAATAACAATAATAACCACAACAATTCGGTGATAAGTAGTAACAACAACAACAACAACAACAGCATCAACACCAACAACAGTATAAACAACAACAAAATGCACCATCACGCGCCCTGCCACTGTTGCTCGTTGGTGCAGCTCGGGCACTTGGGTCATAATTTGCACCAGCAGCAACAACCATTGGTACCTAGTGTCCATCACAATCAGGCGCAACAGCAGCCGAGCGGCAAGCACCACCACCATCATCACCACCACCATCACCACAGTCACAATGTGCAGGAGGTGCTCGTGGCGCCGAACAACAATCATCAGCCCGCGGCCGAGACGCACATATTTTCGCCGCTCAAGGGCAAGATGAAGGTGCTCAAGAAACTCAAGAAGAAGATGGGACTCGGCGGCAGTCTAGGTAGGGATTGTTACTGTTTTTTTTTTTTTTTTTTTTTTTTTTTCTCTCTCGCGTGCATATGGGCCAGAGAGCCCTTCCGCTTCCGCCGACCTCCGAAGCGGAAGCTATACACGAAGAAAAAAAAAAGCGCCCGTCCACAGAAATCGAAGGGTGCTCTCTTTTTTTTTTTCCTCTGTATCAATTTCGTACACACACATGAGACGCCAATTGGTTGGAGACAAAAAGTAGGAGAAGGTCTCGGTGGAAAAAGTGTTACGTGCCCGATTACCGCGTAATGACAAACCACAAGTACATAATATATATTAATACGAAAACCAGAACGCGACCAGTTAAACGGCAAAAAAAAAAAAAAAAACGAGTACGCGCGCGTGGGAGGTGCGCAATCATCCTCTCGGATCTAAATTACCGCGGAGTGAGGATTTCCCTCGTACTTAATATATACTCGCTTTACGCGAATCGTCGTCCCGGCTGCACTCGAGAGAGAGAGCTCGCGTGACACGGTGCGTATAGTCCTCTTTTTTTTTTTTTTTTTTTTTCTTTTCTGCCGATATTAATCATCGCTCGCTACTATAGCTACGACCTACTTTTTTTTTTCTTCTTCACCATCATATCCGATACGTGGTCTTTTCGGAGGAAGGAGGAGGATGGCCCTTTTTTTGGGGCTCCTTCGTTTTATCAACGGGGGAAAAAAAAGGGTCAACCCACACACACTCGGAGCGTCTTGGAGGGGGTGGGGGGACCCTTTTTTTAATTCTCCCGAGGCGCCCTTTTGACCCCACGAACAAAGGAATTAAGGGAGGGGGTAATTAAAAAGCTCCGGATGAGCTCACACAAGAGAGAGAGAGAGAGAGATTGTTGTCGTTGCTCGGCTAAACAAAATTTTTCTCTGGTACATGTATAGACGAAACACCGTTATCGCTTGTCGCACCATCGGAAGGGAACCGCGTGCTGTATCGCGATCGAGACGTGCCAGATCTCTCTCTCTCTCTTTTGGCGCAGCCTTCGATATATTGTACAAGGGGTACGTGTCGTACCTACATACACATCACCCTCCTTCGGACTTTTGCTGCCGTTTACAGCTGCCCCTGAAGCACCGCACCCCTGCTTTCTTTCGTGCAAGTTTGTGCAGCGCTCTCGGGAAACCCCCCCCTCCTCTCTCTTTCTCCCATCTATAGGTATATCCATATAGCTTTATGTCACCAAGTGCCGGTTTATTTATGCTGTTGGCAATCGAATCGGAAAAAAAAAGTCAAACCCTCTACGTCATTGTTTGTCATCGTTACGCGCATCGTTATCCCGAGGAAAAAAAAAAACAAAAAAAAAGAACGCAAAAGTCGTCGCGCCGTAGGCAGTTTCGCGTAGGTATTAGAAAGCAATAACGATCCTTGTCGACTTACCCACTCCATAAATCCAATAAGTATATGATACATAATATATAGAACCGACCGCGGGAAAAAGGTACATATACACAGGCTTTCGCGATGAAGGGATTTAAAGGCAGGAGGGGGGGGGGTAGTACTGTATGTTATAAACATAAACTTTGATCGAACGGTGTACACAGGGAAGTAAGGCGCAGGTATACACCAAACCGTTATAGCCCGAGAGAGAGAGAGCAGAGTCCGATGTGTATATATGTATATAGGCATGGGCACTGACCACGGTCACGTGTGTATATAGCGAGGAGGTCTTCGACTCTTTCTCTCCGGACCAAAGTCCTTCTTCTTCCTCGCCACCCGCTATATACAACGCAATATACATATCTATATACTCGTGACGTCATGGTTCTCTTCTTGTATACATATACATATTATGTACGCGTTACAACTCTTTTCCCTTTTACCTTTGCATGTGTATGGATTGTACTTAAACAAGCTTCTCTCCTTCTTTGTGTCCTCGTGTCCTGATGCCTATGTTGCTCCTTCTGACGTGCTGTGTATACTTGTATGTAGGTATATATACACGCAGGGGGAACCGGTTTCTGGGTGCAGGGCAGGAACACCTCATCCTTTTTCGTGCTGCGTATCAGCTGGTTAGTTTGAAATATATACATATATGTGTGTGTACGTACACCCACGCGTACGAGAGCAGCTGATAACGCCACCTGATGATTTTTTTTTTTTTTTTTTAATTTCTTCTCCGATCTTCCTTTCTTCCCTTCCGGAAACAAGCCTCCGTGAGCAGCCCGAGTCTGCAATCCAAGTAGGTACATATATAATATGTATGTAGAGAAGCCGAGGTGAGGTGTTACTTGTATAAATATATAGACAACGGGTGAGGGCAGGTGGAGAAGAAACAACAGGCGGTGCGCATTAAAATATATACTTCCTTTGCGCCGTGGCCGGAAACCGCGAATCGCCGCTGGCTCTCTCTCTCTCTCTCTTTCTGTGTTGCCTTGAGGAGGAGCTAGTATACCTTCTTCTTATACGACGGTACCTTACGACCACACAATATATTTATACAGCGAGCGCAGAGAGTGGAAAACCCACCGAACTCGAACGTTACCGCTTATACATATATATACACGGGCTTCTTAAATTAGTTCTATCCCCCCTCCCTCCTGCACATCTTTTATATATTATATAGTTATTGTTGGCTCACTTGCATATATATTCCCTTCTTTTATACATTACATACATATACGATATTGCTCTCAAAGGGCGTTTTCTCTATCCATTTGTGGATGGCAGAGGGTGGATTTTGCATGCAGATGCGCGTGGGTGGTTTTACACACCAATATACACCCTTTGGGATACATATTACGCGTGTGGTGTTATTATATATATACTATGAGGGTCAATACGAGGGTAAGGGGCACATACAAAGTAAAAAAAAAAAAATAAAGCACTTTGCGAACAAATGATTACTTTACTTTTCGTTTATTGCCAACAAAATAACGCAGTGTTGTCCCTCTACGTCGGAGGAGGGATAGCGAGGGAGAAGTAAGAAAAAAAACCACAAGAAGGGACGGTGTTGGTGGTGGCGGGGGGGGGGAGGAGGGATTTATATTTAGATCTCGAGGAGGCGGTATAGTCCCCCGCGGTTTCAGCCGCGTGTTTTTTCACCGTCTCCCCCGGCTGACTTTTTAAGGGCTCCGCGTCGTCCCGGGAGTATAGTTCTCCATCGCCTCCCCACACTCGATTTTAATGGAACAAATGTCGCGCGGAGACGACTTTCATACGCGCGTATCGCGCTCTCGACACCCACGTCTATTGTGCCCCAAAAAACAGAGAGGGACGGAGATAAAACCCCCCCCCCTCCTTTTTGAGAGGCGATCGAAAACCCATTATATACACTGCCGATGCTGCCGTGAATCATTTTAAAAATCGTACTCGTGTATAATTATACACGTGACTATTGTTATTTATGATAAAAGTACATGTATATACGGGTTTTTCATTCCTGATTCTTGTCCATGTTGTGCGGATGGACGTGTATTACTTGATTAAAACTGACCTCGAGGAGCCGGCCCACGTTCAATTTGTATCCACATATTAATATATACTCTTAGTTGCTTAGTCGGTCGAATGAACGAATGACTTAATTGGGAATTAAGTATGTGTTCTTCTTCTTGGGGTTTAAAATCGTCGGCGGTTTCGTTACAAGCGCGCAAGTGTACATACACACACATATGTTATATATCCGGCTGTAGAGCTCGAGTTGCCGTTGCTATACACTCAGGAAGTCGGAAAGCCTCGCGATGTACACTGCGTTATCGGGTTACCGGCGATACACGTATTGCGGTTTGGTTTCGATATTATACCCGCACCATTTAAATTGTGCATGGTCCTTTTTTTTTTTTCTCAACCGTCGTTGAATCGCCGAAGCCGGGAAGAAAAAGACGTTTCGGAAGGAAATATCCGTACAGGTTTTTTTTCCTTTCTTTGTTGAAAACAATTGACGATAGCACAGCAGCACGAACAGTGTACTGTTTAGCTGACTTGTTTCATTGCTTTAGTTATTCTACGATCTCGCATAATTTTTTTATGGCGAAACACGCACTACTCATGTTATTAGGTCCGTTGGTTGAACAAACAATTATGTGTAAAATTAACTCTCTTATCGCGGTTTTTGCATCTCTGGTACTCACTTCAACGCCGCTTTTTCACGTTTTCACGAGTATACTTATACACTCCTCCACTAAACGCGGCTTTCTCACGCGAGAGTCTTTTTTTTTCCTTTACGTTTCCCTCCCTAAAATCATAAGTAGGTGTACACACGGCACTCGAGGGCTGCTCTCTTTCGGCTCTACAGTATACAGACGCTTCCTTTTTTTTTGGGAGGGGGGGGGGGCGTGTACGCACATTACACATATGCATATACAGGACGCTTTTTTTTTCCTTTCCTGCGCTTAGGGGCTTCTTCCCTTCCTTCCTTTCCTCCCCGGAGTTTCACTTCCTCCGAAAAAAAAAAAAAAAAAAAAAAACAATTATTTTTTAAAATTTATTCCTCCTTCCCGAAGGGAGCGCCCGAACGGATTTCCGTGAGAATTCTTGTGTTAATTTTTTTTTGTTGGCTTTCTCATCCAGCAGCGTCTTCGTTATCTGCACCTATACTTGATGTGGTTCGAGGACGCGACATCTGCGCTTTCTTCTTGTAATATGCAGACCGTGTACACCCGAGCCGGGAAAAGTCCTTTGAAACTCTCGAGAAAGGCGTCGCTGACTCTTATCTCTCTCGGCACTAAGCTTAGACAGTAAGCAGACCTTCTCCGTATGGGTTATACTCGAATAAACGTATACAATCATGTGTATGATGTAATCCCATCCACCCTCTTGAGAAAACAGTACACATTCTATTGACCCAGTGGTAATCGGTATACAAACAAATATACGAACAAATCCCTCATAAGTACGTATGTTGGTAAACAATTAAAAAATGCCCTTCGTTCTTTCTACCCCGTCGCACATACACTCGAGTCGTACGGACGAGTACTTTCCGTTCATCCTGCACTCTTTGGGGCTAAATTTAGAGAAAATGCTTCCTCCGAGAGGCATTATAGGTATATTATACGTACACCGACGGCTGTAACCGCGTGTTGGTGTGAAAAACAGAGAGAGAGAGAGAGAGAGGGAAGAAAAAAAACGAAGGAAAAAAGGAAGGAGGGTGGTGCTCGAGCGAAAATTAACTTTCACGGGCTCTACAGCGCATAATATTATATATATGTATACCCATACATATATACGTTATATGTATATATATAAAGACTTTTCTCCCCCCGACAACAGCCGGTCGGTGCTCTCTCTGTCTCTCTGGGCGTTCATTGCGAACGAAGGATCGATACAGCCTCCCCCGCCGCACGCGCCTGATATCGCTCCGGTTTCCCCAGCCATGCCGCTAATACATAAACCCTCGCACCATGGACGGACCACCGTTGCGTGGATGTATACGTACAGCGGTGTATATATATATATATAGCAGCTACGGGGGGATGGTGCTCTATGTATATACACACCCACACGTCGATTTGCCGGGTTTAGCGGCCCGGCCGGCCCGCTGCCGAATAATTTTCGAGCCGTGTGCCCGTCCACCCCCGCTAACGTGCATGTGTATCCATACGAGGCTCTCTCTCCAGGGGCCTTTGAACTCGCCACCCTCCTCTCGTGTCTATACGTGTTATATACATGTGTATATATAAATGCACACCGGGCGGGCTTTGTTGTTGGCGCACTGCTACGTCTGCATATATATGAGTACCTTTACACCCCCCCCCCTTTGAATCATTTTTTATATATATATATATATATATATATATATATATATATATATATTTTTCTCATGTTACAGTGCGTATGTACATATCAGGCGCAATGATCTTTGGCGTATATGTTGGGTGTACGTTAAACACACCCGAAATTTTGACTATAATGGCCCGCGCGTTCGTCTACATACCCGTACGATTATGTATATATATACGGTGTTTATGGGGTGGTGGTGGGTGAGGCGAGAGAAAAAAAAGAGGAGGGGTGTCGGTGGTTAGCTCGTAGTGTTTAATAATGCGCGCGTGCCTATATTACGTATACAAATCTACATACCCGTGCGATTATGTATATATATACGGTGTTAATGGGGTGGTGGTGGGTGAGGCGAGAGAAAAAAAAGAGGAGGGGTGTCGGTGGTTAGCTCGTAGTGTTTAATAATGCGCGCGTGCCTATATTACGTATACAAATATGTTTCGCGCGATTATTGCGTGCATAATTGTACGATCGTATTCGATTGGGGGGTTACGTTCACTTGTATACCAATAATCTGTATAATATGCATATGCGTACTCGTACGAAATTCCTGGCGCGTGTGTTTCTGGGTGAGTATTACTGTATATACGTACAGCGACGGGAATTTCATAATATAATAAAAGAGTTGGGAAAAAAAAAAAAACCTAAGAGAGAGAGAGAGCGTTACAAAAAGGACGTCGTTGACATACCTGCGATTGCACGCGTACACCCATGGATACCGTTGTCGAGTTCCATTATAATGGACATTTTAATCGTAATTATAATTATATAATTACGTGTACTCATTCTCGTTGTTATTAGAGAATGTAAATGCCGGAGGAGTTTGCGCACTTGATTTTTCGGCAAACTCGTGTATAAAAAAAATACACACCTACATCCGCTTAGCGACGCCGAAAACCACACACGCTCGCGCGTCGTATCATCACCACCATCAGTATACTCGCCGGGCGCGCTCTTAACACACTTACCTTAAAAAAAAAAAGAGAGGCCTTATCTCGAGCGCGATTTTTGCGGGCTTTCGTCACTGGTGTGTGTCATTAAAAAAGAAGAGGAAATAAAAAAAAAATAAAAAAAAAAGAATTCTCTCTTCGTCACCTTCCGCCACACAGAGAGATACAGCGCCCTAATCTGCCGGGTGCACACTTCCGCTCGGGAGAAGGAGAACAAAATTAATTAGCGAGACGATAAGAGCACCAAAATTAATCACGACAATACGGAGGAGAACAGCGGTGCAGCGTAATCGAAAAAAAAAAAAAAACGAGGCATGGATGTTTGTTAAAAATTATATAGATGCAAACACAGACACACACATGCACGTGTGGATCCAGGATGGGATAAAAGCCGAGAGACACAGGAGGACGAGAGCCCCCTCTTTCCCTCCCATCATGCACGCAGGATCAAATGTCCGGAGGAATATCGATCCTGTACACACACACACGCGCACAAGCTTCTCGACGTTGCACCAGGCCGCCCTGTACAAAGCACATGGTATCATATACACATACATTTACATGCGCAAGGGAGTACACACTATATATACTCGCGCACATGCACAAATATGTTATAGTTGTATAGACATACAACAGATATTAGATCGCGAATCGCGAAAATTTTATACACGCACCTGGCGTTATTGAGTTGTCGTTGCCATAGTATATTATATATATTTACACGCTTCGCATAATTATGTATATTGATGAAAAAAAAAAAAAACAAGCAAATGAGCGCGTGATTCGGCCAATATACAAGTGTAAAAACTAGTTTTGCCGCAAGTCTATGCATATTATATGCAATATCAAATGGATGCGTGTGTGTGTACAGTCACGCGTATGCACCGCCAGACCTTTCGACATGATGTCCTGTACCCTTAGCCCTCTATTATAATGGCACAACAATGCCCTAGCAGGGGGATGAAAAATTTTTCGGGACCTACACTATAGAGGGGGACTGTGGGTATTTTTCGGAGTTACATGCACACACGTACCTATACGTATAAATGTATGTACATGCACCCTTAGAAAAAAAAAATATATATATATATATATATATATATATATATATATATATATATATATATATATATACGCGTGTGTATAGGTATGCTCGGACGACGAGGGTTGAATGTGAAAAAAGGAAAAAGCACCACTGCCAGTCTCGAGAGGGAGAACAATAAAATAAGAAGAAAAAAAAAAGCCACGTATGCATACCCGTACACCGGCACAGAAATAAAAATGGGGGAGCAGGGGGAGGGAGAAGCTTCCCCTTCGGAAAGGCGCGTTATAGATACGATTATATGTATATATATAGAAGTCGACCAGGTGGTGCGCGCGAGTTGGCCCGTTGTCGTGCATCCCCCATATTCAGAAACGCTGTCGTCGCCAGCTGCCGTTGTTCCCTCCTCCTCGACCCACATACATATTATACACTAAAAACATTTCTTTTTTTTTTTTGCAAGCATACCTGCACACGTACGATATACTAATACTTGCGTACGGAAAAAAAAAAAAAAAGAGACGGCTGCACTTTCGAGGCTGCCTCGCCTTCTATGGATGGATACACCTATCATGTACAACGTATTGACGAGGAACTGGCCGCGCGGTCCCCAATATATATATATATATAAACTCCGCGTACCCATATATTACAATGCACATACAGGTATACATAGAGTTTTCGAGGTACTTACGAGAAGCTCGTCGCAGATGTACATAGAGATAAGATGCGCGACCTACTTTATCTCCCGCGATGGGCTTGAGAGAGAGAGGTGTACCGCAATATAAGAATTATTAGAGAGAGAGAGAGAGAGAGAGAGCCGATGAGTGACCCAAGGGGGAGAGTTTCCTCTATCTCTCCTAGTCCTATAGGATGTACATGTACATAGCTGTGCCGATATTTACGCTCCTCGGAGCATCGGTATTATATAGAGAGACTCTCGTTGCACACCGGGAAAGCCTGTGTGGAGGAGGAGGAAAGGTTGTTGCACCTCGGCTAGAGAGCCTTTCTCTCTCTTGGGGGAGAGAAAAGTATATATATATACACACAAGGTATACCTATACATATACATATACACGTAGAAGGAGCGTGCGGATGGATAGATAACAGTGCAACTCCTCTGACGATGGTGGTGAGAGAGGGAGGTACCCTAATTTCCCGATACGAGAAAATTGTTCTCTCTCCTCTCTCCCTTCGCGAATTCAATCATCCGCAAAGTGGCTGTGTGTATACATATGTATATATGTATATAAGTCACGTGCAACGTGCATCTCTCAATAATTGTTGCGAATATAGGAGGAGGAGGAGGAGGAGGAGGGAGAGAGAAGATCACACAGCTCGTCAACAAGGCTCGAGGGGAGGCGTGCGCCTTCAAGATAAGATTGAGGAAAATACATCCATATATAGGTACACAGAGAGAGAAAGAGAGAGAGAGGTACAACAGAGCCCGGCCGGGCATCTAGTAATAATAATCCCTTTACGTATATATATAGGTGTGTGTGTACGGTGGAAGAACGGAGCGGCCGGCGCGCCTTTGTGTTTATATACGCGGGGCACGCAGGGCACACACACACACACTCTACGGACGGCGCGGACGCTCCCCGTGTAAAATGTGTATATGTATATACATATATATACACACCATGAGCCATCAACGGGCGCACGCACACACAAAAAATATATATCTATGGGTGTGTGTATAAATGTGCCCGCAGAAGGAAAAAGAGAGAGACACGCGCGTCGGGGGCCTCGAAGCCGGAGCCAGCTGTGTACGGGGCCCCTCAGTCGGCTAACTGGCGTCGCGAGAGCCACCCGCGTATTTACACTCCTTAATCCCGATTTTTTGCTCCACAATGCTCGTTATTTACAAGTAACCATACAATTTTTTTTTTTACTCCGAAACAACGGTTAGCGGAGCTTTTTTTAAATTATTTTTTTGGGTTATTATCATTTTTTTTTTATTTCCATGCGACAAAGAGGGGGTTGTTGACGCCCCGCGTTAAGCACCCCTGCCGCTAGCGCCATCTTGACTGCACGCTCTGTGCCCAAAGGGTTGGGCTCGGGGGGTGGGGGGTTGGCAAAAAAAAAAAAAAAAAAAAAAAAAAAAGAAAGTGACAGAGTCGAGCGACCAGAGCCATGTCGATATTCTACCTCCAGCGACCGAGGAGGCCGCTCACGGTCAAGAAGGCCACCAGGGTTGCGCGCATCAGGCTCAACAATTACGCCGAAGGTAAACAATCCACCGAAACCCTCGATTCAACTTTTCTTTCCTTTTTTTTCTTTTTTTTTCTTTTTGTACAATGATAGGTAATTGTACGCGCGAAACCTTTGTTTTCTCAATAGCCTTCCGGCCAGGGGGTACCGATCGAACAATGATTGGGGGTGTGGTTCGATTTTATTCTTTTCCTCGTTATTATTGTGAAATTACACGATTTTCGACGGTCATGTCACCTCCCCCTCCCTTTCTACTCTAGCCTACTTTTGTTTACACTGCAGTCCCGTCTGTATATGTATATACACAACACTCTCGACCCACTTTGTTTGCCGAACCTTCAACTTGGCCGATTTTCTATGCTTTCAAGCTTCCCGACCATCCCTCCCCCTAATGGTGCATAAAAATCGTGCGATTTGCGCGAAATCGGATTAAATGTATAGGCGAAGATTGAAAAATCACGGCCTTTTGCTCGCCGATCGGTCGGGCGCGGATATGTCACCAAGTATCGGTAAGCCGATTTACCGATCAAAAGTTCCTCGCAATGCAAACTCGAGGGGCGGACACTTTTTTATTATTATTATTATTTCTCAATACAAGCGGGGGTGCACACGCAACATATGCTCCTATAGTTAAACACGCGGTATATATATACCGCACTATTGTACCTTGCCGATTTCTTAATCTCTATATAGACGAGTTAATAATATAATAGAGGTACGCACTCCCGTTATCAAAATAACGATGTTTACCTGTCTCTGCTCAGTGCTCATATACTCGTTGCGCAACCCCCTACGAGGTGTATAATATAAAGACGCCTCGTCAGAAATGATCCTCGATCCATCGCAACAACGTAGCGGGTAAAAAAGAGCCGAGTAAGTACAACTAGGTGTACAACCCATCCATATATACTAAGTAGATATACGCAAAGGAGAAAGGAGCGCGTTGAGCTATGTATATATAAATAGCAAAGAGAGAGAGAGAGATAGAGAGGAGGGAACAAAGAGATCATACCCCTGCCGCACACACATATATATATATACAAAGTGCATACTACTCCCTTTTGTCATTCTATGCTCGTGTATAGTCATCAGACGCGCCGTTATGTTGCGTATATAATTATGTCGTTAGCCGTCAAGTTCATGTGTATATATATTATGCGCTCGAGCGTAATTATGTAGCCACCACGTCGCGGGCGATTCTCACTTTTTTGTACGACACGTGTATAATATATTTCGCAGGTCGCGACCCCTCGAACGTGGCGTTTCCGAGTATATTATTTTTATTATGATATTCGTTGGCGAATTCTTGCCGCGTATTAATACACTCGGGCGCGAGAAGGAACGCTCGCGTTTTCTCCAGCCGGAGGCTCTCTCTCTCTCTCTCCAGGAGTCTAGTACTCTGCACTTGTAATATATACGCGCGCAGTTGCAGGATCATATATATGGTTACGTTGTAGAGTAGTGAGGCTGCAGTTAAATAGGGATAATAGCCAAGCATAGGTATATGTATATACTGGTAGTGGGAGAGATGAATGTGTATGTACATATATATATATGTGTACCCTCGCAGTAGGGGGATGGTGTACGTGGGAACGCGCCGATCCTCCGGAAAATGCCGATATTAAAAGCTCGCTTTTCAAGTGTCCCTCTCTCTCTTGGGTCAGGCTCGGGTCTCGTCCTTTTTTTTCCTTCCCCCCCCCCTCCTCCGTTTCCTCTATACGTGTGGACGGACATTTTTGGGCCCCGGAAAATCTCCCTCTGCTTCCTTTGTCGTGCTTTCGTCTATTGTGCGAAAAACGTGCGCAGGACAACAAGTAAGTATATACAGGTACGCGTACAAAGATGTTTGAGATTAGGACGGTGATGACGATCAACACTGCGCTGTGCATATTTATGGAATTGAGAAATAAGATAGCCTCTTTTTGATACGGGGGTATATATATATATTACATATAGTTTTAGGTGGAGGTGAGCGAAGCGCCGCTGCAAAGAAAATGTGTGCCGCGGGTTTCCCACGAGTTGTTTAGTGTGTGTATATATATATAAAGCACAGCTCTTGGGGGGGAGAAAGAGCACCTCTATTTTATATATATATATATACACATTATTTTGCTATACGGCTGTGAGCTTTGCCGTTCACTTCCCTCGCACCGTTTAGATTAACGAGAGAGAAAGGAGACGTATATACGTACAAGAAAGGTCTTCTTGTGTAGCTTGTCATGTCGGGGGACAAATCGATTCTCCGTGTCATGCATAAGCATATATTATGTATTATCTTTTTCCGAGATGTATAAGTACATTCGTCACTCGGCAATCCTTTGTTTTGAAGCTTTGACGATTTGGCTCTATGCGCGTCAAATACCTAGATGAAGTGTGACGGCGATCACACTTTCCGTGGAGTGGCGGCGAAGGAGAAAAAAAAAAAAAAAAAAAAAAAAACAGAGAGCCGCGGTGTATACGCGCACAATGGGGCCGCGATGTGGATTCTTTCACGCGTGAACGTACGTATAACGGGGCAATAAAACGAGAGAGAGCACGTCGTCGTCGATCTAGACCCTAGATTATAATATATATACTGGTACGTACATTACATAAACGCACTAGTGAGCGAGGCGCTTGACTTTTACAAAAAAAAAGAAAAAAAAGAGAAAGAACCTTTGTTTTTTTTTCCTACTTTGAAGGGAACAAAGAGCAAAAGGGAAGATAAGCCGAACGGCGGGGGGGAAAGGGTTCGAGTTTCGTGCGATCCGTCGAGCGAATCGAGCTTCGAGACGAGTAAAAGTACAAGAAGAAGGGCATATAATACACACAGAGACGGGCAGCGGAAGTCGGCGCGAATTGCCATTACGTGATGGCCAGTGCCTTATTTTTTTATTTGCTTTTGCGGGTGTACGGCGTGAGAATCTTACACAGTGTTCCCCGGGAGGTAACATCAGCACGCGTAAGAAAAGCATAATATAAAAGAGAGCCTCTGCATGTGGGGATTTATTTTTAGAGTCGCGAAAGCCCCACAGCGAAGAAGCGCTGATTAGCACTGATCGGTTCAATCCTCCTTTCTTTTTCTGTCTCCCCGAGTTTCACTCTCTCGCTCAAGAAGAACAACAATGGGACGAGCAAAGGGCAGGGGGGGGGGAGGAGAGAGGGCGAGAAAGCTGACCTGTTGATTTTCTCATTGACTATAATTCGAGTGTGTGTCTCTTATTGTAAGTGGCTTGCACGTACTGACAATACTTGAATATACTCATGCACATGCATACTGCTTTAAACGCGTCTGACGGCTCTTTGTTCGAGATGAATGGCCATATTAATAATAAATACACGTACATAGGTAGAGAGAGAGAGAGAGAGAGTACTTACCAGGTACAATGCATAAAAAATATGTACAGAGTCAGGGGTTTTCCAAGCTTTTATACATATATACATATAGCTTATACATAGATGGAAAGGTGCAACAGCTGTAACGGTGGTGATTGCAAGCGCGTATATGTATGTATATATACACGTCACGAGTACGTTCCCACGCTGCTGTGTGTATATGATGCAGCTCGAGTTGTTACATCGAGGAGGAGGTGTATTATATATACAAGCGCGGGAGCAGCGTTACGGAACGCTCGAGGGCCTCGGGCGAAAAAAAAAAAAAAAAAAAAAGAGGAAAACGGGGGGAGGGAGGATACGTACGTCTATAATACACCGCTGATGCTCTTCTTCTTCGTAATTCTCGGCTCGAATAAGACTGATGCGCGCAAAGTCTTGTTGTTTTTTTTTTAATAGTCCAACAACAACAACAACAAAAATCGTCACATATGCTTCTTATCTCAGCGCCCGGGAAGCCTCGTTAGGGGGTAACAATAAAAGCGCGCTCTCGCGCAAAAAACCAAACAACGTCGGAGGAGGAGGGGGATTAATTATTGTCTCCCCAGTGCTTGGTATGACTCGAGAAGCGAGGAAAACCGGTTGTCGTAGAGTAGAGCGATTTTTCCCATATTGCCGACGAGCTAATTTGACGTTTACCGCGCTTCTTTTGACGTTTCCTTTTTTTTTTTTTTTTTTTTTTTTTTAAATAAACGTATATAAGACACGCATGAAATAAAAATACCGTTTGCAGCTTCGTTTTTTTTTCACGCGTCCGTATAGTGTATATGGACACGAGCTTCCGGGATCGGCGAATAATGCGGGAACAATAAGTGGGCCTCTTCCCGAAAAATGGCTTTTACCATAATACACGTGGGAGTTGATGAATTTAACGATTTTTTTAATCACCCTCTGGCTTTCTAAGTTCTATCTCGGATTGGAGCTTACGTGGGCGTAATTTTTACATTTCGAATATGCCCGTTCGATAAAGTGAAGAATATGATATACGTGCACGGGGCACAGAAGCGGAGAAGCTATACATACACGTCTCTCGCTTCTTATTCTTCTTTTGTTGTTGTATACCTCCCTCTCGGGTGTACATGAATAGGTCTCTCGATCGATTGGTCGTCTTTTCAGAAGACCCTCTTCTTTTTTTTATTCCCTCAAATTTTTTTATCGTCACGAACGCGCGCAGAGTTCGTTCATCCCTTCGTGTTTTACACGCAATATGTATATTCTTTGTACTCGTGTATACTCTATCAATTTTTTAAATTTTTTTTTCTTCTTAAAGCGCAAATGCATCATTTTTTGTGCTGAAAAAATAAAAAATAAAGAAAGTTTATTACATCCAAAATTTAATTGCCTGCTGGAGGGAAAAAAATAAATTTACTTTTAAAGCGTAGAAAAAAAAATGATTTTGTGCACCTATACATAAATTCATTCGGTAATGATCGAAAGAAATGTATAAAACGACTCGTCTAACGCCCGTATGTTTCGTTTTTTATTGTTACAGCTCCGAGATCGTCCAACGCGGTGACGAACAATTTGCCCCCATTGACCTTCCACACAGTCCACGGCGACAACATAAGGCTCTGCAACGGCAACACCATCGCCAGGCGACAAGAGAGCTTCTGCAAAGGCGTCACGTTCAGCGCCAGGCCCGTGCGCGTTGGTGAAAAGGTAAATTTTTCTTCTTTCTTTTATTACCACGCTGTTTACCCTAAAAAAAAAAAAAACGCATTCAGGAAGTCATGAATGGTACACGCGCGCGAAATTTTTGAGAGAAAGCTTTGTTCCTCCTTTTTTTTTTTTTTGTCTCGGATGGTGCGCCATAAACGTCGTAAACGCGCTCGGCTGAAAAATGCCTATAGCCATTTAATTTACAACTCGTATGGGAGGCCTCTCCTTGTTTTTTTTTTTCCCCAACATCTGTCGCCTCGATCAACGCTCTATAGATAAGAAAAAAAAATGTGCCACACGCCATCGAAAGTCTCCTATTATCTTTTTTTTTTTTTTTTTCCACGGAACACGCATAAATCTGCATGACGGACGATTTCGTGGTAAGACAAAAAAAACCAGACAGACAAAATAGTCGAATTAACATTATCACCGTGGATCCGTCGATACGCGGCCTCGATTATATTCATATTACCACACATACATGTACACGCATTCCTCAAAAATCGTCAAATATCTCGTTAAAGCGAGTCTCGCGTGGGAGAGGCCTCTGGCTCATTACATACGCGCCGCGACCTTTTTCCGCTGCCGATCCTCCGCCGCGCATAATAATAATCGAGCCTTGTACATCACGGTGATTTCTACCTTTTTTCGATATACATTTCGGGGAATGTATTCAAATTTCGAGATTTATATCTCTCTCCTTTTTTTTTTTCTACTTCGAGGCTCCCTTTTATTTTATTTCGTATATACAAAGCAGATAGAGAGATAGATCCGCGCAAAGGACCAAGTTCGTCGACCCCCGCGCGCGCCTTCAGCAACACCCAACGACGGGAGTGCTATCATCATCTACTAACAGCGTTGAATTGTATTGCAGGTGTGCGTCAAGTTCCTCGAGATCTCGGACAACTGGAGCGGTGTGATTCGCTTCGGGTTCACGAGCAACGACCCGGTGAACCTCCGCAGCGGCCTGCCCCGCTACGCGTGCCCGGATCTCACGAACAAGCCCGGCTACTGGGCCAAGGCCCTCGCCGAGAGGTACGCCGAGCGCGACACCGTCCTCTTCTACTACGTGACCACGGCCGGGGACGTGCACTTTGGGGTCAACGGCGAGGAGAAGGGCGTGTTCTTCAGCGGTGTCGAGACGCGCAGCGCCTTGTGGGCCATCATCGACGTGTACGGCAACAGCACGGCCATCGAGTTCGTCGACCCGAACCGCCAGCACTTCAACAACAGTGGCCGTCGCGGCGCGTCCAATTCATCGGCGACGACCACAACAGTGACGACGACACCAGCAACGGCAGGGACGACGAGTACGACTTCGGATTCGCACGCCGGTGAGGATGGCGCGCACAGGCACCCGGGCCTCGACGACGCCAGCAACGCCGGCCGCGACCTCGAGCGCATCGTCGTACCCGCGATGCAGAACGTCAGCATACACCACGAGCCCGACGTCGAGCTGCCGGGCTTGCGATTCCAGCCCCAGGGCATGCTCTTCTCGCCTCTGTCCTTCCACTCGTGAGTATTTTTCATTTGCGTGTAAAAATCCTTGTTTATTATTGGGTAAACAATAGAGGTTTCATGAAAAAACTAATGGTTTTCAGGACGCGGGGTCGCAACATTCGGTTCAGCAATCAGCAGTGCGTGGCGACGCGTAGCGACACAGAGTTCTGCCACGGTTACTCCTTCACGAATCGGCCGCTTATTCTCGGTGAGCGCATAGTGGTCCAGATTTTGGCCACGGAGCCGATGTACGTGGGAGCGCTGGCCCTAGGGTTGACGTCCTGCGACCCGAGTCGGTTGAGCGTGGACGACTTGCCCGACGATAGCGACCTGTTGCTCGACAGGCCCGAGTACTGGGTGGTCTCGAAGGACGTGGCCTCGAGTCCTCAGCCCGGCGACGAGATCGCCTTTACGGTCAGTCACTACGGCGAGGTGCAGATGAGCAAGAACGGCGGCACCCCCACGGTCGTCATGCACGTCGACCAGAGCCTCCAGCTGTGGGCGTTCGTCGATGTCTACGGCAGTACTCAACGCGTGCGTATGCTGCACAGCCGGCCGCCTTGTTCGCCGCCCCGACAGCAGCGACAGATAAGCCAGCCGGCTAGTGGAAGTAACGCGGCAACGATAGCCCCCGTGCCGATGACAGCGGCAGCCCCGGTGGTTCACAACGCGAACCTGCCCGAGGTGCAGTTCAAGCCCGCTGTGGGTGGTGGTACCGTCCTAGTGGTCAACCTGCCGCCTCAGGCCGCTTACCCGGCGGCCCAGCCGGTGCAGCCTATCTACGGCCAGGCTCGTCCTCGGCCGCCGATATCTTCAGCTTCCCCGGCTACCAATACGCTCGCGTCCACCGGCTCGTCCACCTACGTGGAACCCGTCAGTTACTCCGTCGTTCAGCAGCAACAGACGACGATAGCTCCCGAGGGATCATCATCCTCCTCCTCCTCCTCCTCCTCCTCGCACATGCAACAGTGGCGCGAGGGTTTGCAACCACCGGCACCTGGTCAGCCCAGCGAGTGCTCCATCTGCTACGAACGTAGCATCGACAGCGTGCTCTACATGTGCGGACACATGTGCATGTGTTACACGTGCGCGCTCCAACAGTGGCGGGGCAAGGGTGGCGGCCACTGTCCGTTGTGCCGGGCGACCATACGCGACGTCATACGCATCTACAGGTCCTGAAGCATCGAGCCGAAACAGCGAACGACAAGTCCTGGCGATGATGGCCGTAGTAGGAGTAGTAACTGCCACTGTCACAGGCCGAGCTGGAGGTCCTCGTCCAGGGCTACTCGGCCGGAAATGCCCGTGCCAAAGTTGCGTTGAGCCCTGTTGCTGCCCATCGTTACTCTTATCTTTTTTTATTATCGTAGACGTCAATTAACATTGCCGCATCTCGATGGAGGGGACACACGCACACATATTGCTCTGCTGTTGGTGCTTATGACTGATTACAATGTGACGTATGCTATACGACAGCTCGTTGACTGCCGGAGTTATAAATCGTGACTTTTTTTTTTTTTTTTTTTTTTTTTCCATCGAGCATTTGTAATATAAAACGAATCAAGCGAGTAGGGAAAGACAAGGTGGTGATGATGATGATCATAAAAAACGAATTATTGTTTATCATGTAATTTCTAGTTGTATTTATTTGTTACGCAGACGACGCAGGTGCCAAGGATTAAGGCACTCGAGCCCTAAATCATTTTCGACTGCCGTTTTGTTGTGTAAACGTCGTATCATTGATTTATGTAACTGCGGTTGTGTGTTTGACTATTTTGAAACGAAAATTTTTTTTGTTTCTTTTATCATTGTAAACAACATTTATATATACATGCATGTGCATGTATATATATGTAAGATTACAGACATGTATATATTATACACATATTTATATAAAAACTCATGGGGGTCAGGGAGACGAGACAACTCACTCGAATTTGCGTTTACCGTCTCACTGAGAGGGTGTATCATTGCATTTAGATGTTACGGATATGTTTGTCGATAAACTATCGAACAGTGGCAGGAGAGAAGATGTAATCTTTTGTGGCTCGTCGGTCGAGCGATTGAAGCAAGAACATAATTAAATAAAGAAAAAAAAACAAAAAAAAAAAAAACAAAAAAAAACAAAAACTAGCAAATAAGGATTACATGCGTAGAAGAAAAACGTGTGACGCGTGTGTTTGATCCTTCGATTTGTATACGCTCGTGTAGTTTGCATTAACCAAAGAGATTCTCTGCATGACGAGTCTTTGGGGCTTTTAAGCTCCGAAATGAAAAGGAGTTGAGAAGAATATTAATGGGGTTGACGAAAGTGTAGTCATCGATATTTTTACGGGTGTGCATGTGCGTGTGTGTATCTGGCTTTAAAGACAATTTTTTTAAATATGAAAAAAGTAATGGAAACAATAGAGTTTGAATGACAAAGAAGCAAATAAAAGGAAAAAAATAAAAAATAAAAAAAAACAAAGATAATGAAAAAAAAAAAAAAAAAAAAAAAAAAAACCAAGCGATTCGCGCTTTCATCCTACTGAGCCGTTTTATTTTCACGAATAGTCTAGGCTCTTTCCTGCGTGAAAGGCCGTGCCTTAAATTTAATGTGAGCCAGCGAAACGATGAAAAAAAAGTAAAAGTAAGAAAATGCGAAGGTTACGTTGGAAACAAGATTTTTAAATGAAAATGAATTATTTTGCAAAAAAAAAAAACAAAAAAAAAACCAGAATCCAGATCATCTGTTATTCATCACATAGTCACAATTATAATGAAATATAGGTAACCGATGTTCGTGCAGATGAAGATTAAGGAAGAAAAAAACGGAGAAATCACGTAACGTAGTGAAATTTCTAGTCCAGCGAGCGTCAGCCGCCTTTGAATGTCTATATCGATTCGAGAAAATTTAAAATTAAAATTTTTATTTCGAAGATAACGAAATTCAGAAGAATAAAAATTTTTTCAGCCCAATGTTAACTTTGATACAGCACAGTTGCATCGTGAGAGAGAGATTGAAAAGAAAAAACTTGGCAAGTATGCGTTCCTGTGTGCGCGTGTGTGTAATTTACGAGTGTAAATGAATGAATTACGAAATTTTTCTAGTTAGTGATAAGGAGATTGTATCGAGTCATTGGCGGAGGGTAGAGCGAAAGTATATTCGATAATATTTAAATCTTAGCTATTATCATTATTAGTTATCATTATTATTATCATTATTCTTATGATTAATTATTATTATTACAATTACTATCGATTGATTACTAATTACAGTATACCATAACAATTAATGTAACACCACGTAATTTTTTTTTTTACCCCCAAACTCTCTGGAGATGGCGATTATTCAATTTTACATTGAAATGTCGAAAGTTATAACGTGAGCAAAATTTGGTTACCGCAAAAATAAACATTTATAAACCATTTAAACTATATGTGTTTGTTTACTCTTTTCCCTGACCATTCCATGTCCGTTGTTTCAAAATCTATCCCAATTATTGATGCTTCAGTCGACATTTTTATAACTTGCTTTATTCTGCAACTAAATTAGAATGAGGTTTAATGTTAATCTTTTTTATTTATGTCGACTTTGTATAACTTTACTCCTTTTATTATAAAAAGGTATAAACATACTGTTGCAATAATAAATGTGTTCAGCACAATGTCAATTGCTAGAGAGCAACGTTTCCCAAACATTTATTTTTACGTTATTTTTACCTATACTTTTCGCAAAAAACAAGACAATTAATACCACTAGATGGCGCTGACTGTAAATTAAATAAAGTCCTAGTCCTAGTGGCTAGTGCATCAGTCAGCGCCGCAAAACGAGCTGTTTGATTAATAGAATCACAAAAACATAACCTTGTTATCATGAAAATTAAAAACAAGTAAGAATTAATTAAACAATCTATTATACATAGTACTTAAAAATCGTGTGGTGCGAAAAGCATTGTGATTTTGAAAAAATGATACGAAATCTCGAAGAGGATCAAGTTGAGCAGCACCAACAGTCTAAGAAACTTCGAGTCGGCTCGCCCGTTTTCAGCGAAGAATTCGAAGATGAATGCAACAACAGATTAATCGAATCCATATGTAAATTCGGTAGGACTGAAAAATTAAGTGCCATGTTGAGTCACGAGGACAGAGCAGCTTTTTGTATGTTACACCTTGGATCGTTTTTACATTCAGCTTTGCTGTACAAACAAGAAAAAATTGTTGACCTACTATTGGACCATAATTCTGGAAAAGATTTTGATTTCTACCAAACTTTAATGCTGATAGTCACGGTTAATTCGGATCAGTATCTCATATCGGACAGGTACTAAGTACTTTCATAACAAGTTACTCATCAACATTGATTTTCGTTTTCTCCAAAACTTGATATTAAATCATCAAACTTTCAGTTACATGGACAGTCGTATTTCAAAGCTCGTAGATGCTGGCTTGAATGCAGAGCACATGACTCAAGTGTTGCGCCACAGTGCCCAGAACGACGATGGGATAAAGGCTTTACTGCGTAACGGAGCTGATATCAACATAAGGGGTAGAAATGGCACGACAGCACTGTTCTTCTTCTTTCGTGGCTCGAGCTGCTTTGGAGACAACATGAGCAACTACGCCACCTTTCGAAATCACATAAGGAAACTCCAGATCGCTGGACTGCCCGTTAGTCAAGATAACTTGGGACTTTTTGAGGAAATACAGAACAAATATGAGCAGGGCTACTTGGAAAATTATCGCCTCAACAAAGATCCTGCCACTTTAGAATTGGAAGAGTGCAGGCAAGAGTGCCAGGAGTTGAAGGCAATCAAATTGAATGCGCATCTTTCTCTTCACGACATCATGTTTCAAAACGCAAACCAAATGGCTGTACTCGCGGGCAACGAAAATTTTCGCGACATCGTTCTGTCCAAGAAATTCAGACAGAAGTTTCCCATGTACGGCTATTTATTAAAATTACAGTTCAGAAAAGGATTGCTGAGAAGGGCTCTCCTCGAATCTGCCCTGTTCACCTTGCACTCCATGGCATACAAAGAACTGACCGAAGTTTGCTCCCTCGAAATATTGAAATTATTGAGCGACAGGGACTTGAAAAACTTAATCAAAGCTTATTTCAAAGCCGGATAGATGGATCGAACTGCCGTATAGTATTTGTACATACAACAATCAAATAAACTTTTATATTTTACATATTTAAAATCGATTTGGGCGCGTTTCATAATTTCGTACATTTCCTCTATTTTCAGACCCGGACGGTATACGTGATACATTGATCTGTGTGAGATAAGCTACCACACCCAGGTAAGCATATTCTCGACAGCCGATAAGCCCTTACCGTCAGCCAGTGTACACAAAGCTCTTTTTTTCTCCTGACAGATGTCACGTCGCTGTGTGTGCTCTCCCGCAGCAAAACCCGAGGCTCCCATTGGTGGATTCGAAATGAATGGGACTCTGCTCGCCTTCGCTCGCTCGACTTGATCCAGCCGGCCGGCAGCATTCGGAGCACGACCGTCGTGCCGTACGTGCGTTTGCATACTGCACCCAAGTGGGGTCTGCGTCGCGTTAACCGTTTGTTTGTTTATTTGTTGTTTTATTTTACTTTTTCAGAGGAGCTATGCAGACGCGTCGGTTGCGCGCGTGGGTTCATTGTTGTGATCCAAAAGTGCATCAGGGAGTGTGCGCGTACAGTGTGTAGCGAAAAAAAAAATAAAAGTCCTCTCTGGACGCTCATGAATAATTCACCTGGAGCAACGGTAATAATAATAATAATAAAACGAAAAGTGGAGCATGGCGCCAGGAGCATCAGGTGGCCGGTCTAATCGGAGCCCGGCTCGAGCTGGCCATTCTCCGCCTCGCGGTACTCCATCGTTTCTGTGTCACGCGTAAACACCACCGCTCCCAACCAAACGAGGAGACACACCTACGTAACCCGCATAAAAACAAAAAAAAAAAATAAAAAAATTAGAAGGAAAGGAACAAGATGCCCTTCGTAGCCCGAAAGTTGGAGCCAAAGTTCCTGTGCCGGGGACACGTGCCGTACGGCTCTGGAGCGGCGCGCGACTGGCCCGTCGGTGCCGAGCTCGAGGCCGCGGCCAACGGTGCGCTCAGCGGGTCCCTCAAGCAACTGGCGTCGCTCCTTGGGGCGGCCGAGGACATCTTTGCCGAGTTGACGACCGAACTGACCGGCATAGCCGAGAGGAGCGCCAAACTCAGGCGGAGGATCGACCGGGTCGAGGAGAGCCTGCTGGCTCAGGATCCCAAGAAGATACCAGTCCGTGAGTGCAGAGACTCTTTTTTTTTTTTTCTCTTTTCACGTATAGTGTTACAGGCAGACCCTTCTCCTCTGGCTGAAATTTCACACTCCAGCTCCTCTCCGGCGATTATCTGGCTCTTATCTCTCTTATTTGCGCCCCCTCCTCGCGCCTCCTTTCTTTTAACAGGTGGTACACGGGTATTATGGCACCATCTAACACACACTCGGACGACGGTTTGTTTTTCTTTCTCTCTGTACGAGCACGCGTACAAAAAAAAGTGCCCTAACTTACACACACTCAAATCAATGAAACCGACGATACCATTGGGTTGTAAAGTACGTATACTGCGTTTTTCCCCACGAAAACTCCCAGCAAAACAGAAAAAGAAAAAAAAAATCGGTATACCTCGTCAAGCGAGTGTATTATATGTACAGAGAGAAGCGTCCGGCAAACTCGGGATCTCTTCCTCCCTGTGTACGTAATACTTAATAGGCAGGTATGTTTGCCTTTTTTTTTTTTTTCCTCTCTAAGCGAGTCGCCGATCGGAACGAGTTTTCCTTGGCGTGCGTGTGTAAATATATATACTCAAAGCCACGTCTACGGCACGACGAAAGTGCATAGCAAATGAAAAGCGAAACGCTCAGCGGATACTTGTACATTCTCGGAAGCGCAATCAGTGGATGGTTTTTTTTTTTTTTATCCATCGTTTACAACAATATACAGAGCACCGGACACGAAGTATCTTTTGCCAAAAGTACGAAAATCGGCAAGCGCATCGTTACAAACTAAAAGAAGAAGAAGAAGAAAAAAAAAAAAAAGGTACAAGGCACGCACGTTATAAGCGGGGCGCCGTAAACGCTCTTTCTACCTGGCGCGGGAAGGCGCGCCTCTCTTTTCTTTCTTTCTCTCTCTCTGTTACCCAACGTGGGAATAAACTCTCCTCGCGCGAGAGAAGAACTCATCTCGCTGTGTGTGCACGTGTATATACATATACAAGTATGGGTACACGCGAGAGAGCCTTTAAGTGCCATGGTATGCGTCGGACTGGGACTGTCTGTTTTGCTGCAGTCTCTTGAGCCTCTGTCTCGACGTCCGATCGGTAAAGGGATCGCTGAGTAAGGGGGTTTCTTTTTTTTTTTTTCTCCAAATCTTTTCCTTTTTTCTCTGTGCCCTTGTGAAAAGCCGTGAAACATCCATATACACTGTATATATTATTATGTACAAATGTTGCACTCCACACACGTTACCCGCAATTCTCAAAAATCGGCAAACAGTATATAGTGCGGTCTAATTAATGCCGAAACGAAATACGCCCACCTCCTTCTTGGCGCAAGAGAGAAGTTTCTTTGCGTCGGCGTAACGGGATTGCCGGCAATGTAATGTACCTTCCTATACAGAGAGAGGGACTTCCGTGCCGTGCTCGACTGCTCGTCGCTCCGAGACCTAGGTACATACATACTATATAATATATATTATGTGCTACAGCCGCAATTAAAAGTCTCCCCTGCCTTGTGGGCCTTGTGGCTCTTCTCACCACACACGTGTACGTATATATACGTGCATATATATACGAGTAAATTCAGTAGCTCTTTTTTTCTTTCTCTGGTGCAGGGAAGAATATTAGGGTCGAGAGAGTGCTCTTATACACGCACACACACATGGGTACAGGTATACCGCGAGCCGCTCGTTCGTTCCGCTTTTCGAGCGACTTATTTTCTACGATTGAGCAACAACATATCCGTTCTCTCTCCCCACCCACCTCTTGGCGCCTTCTTTTATATATCTCTTCCCTTTTATCCTTTTGTTGCACGTGCTGTTATATAGGTATATACATGTTACAATATACAATAATATACACTCGCGCCCGGTGACTTTTTCTTATATAAGTACTTGTACTCGCGCTCTGTATCGCAAACCCTGGGTATCACAATATACACCCTACACCTACATCATAAAGCGCAAAGTGTCCTTTGAAGCGTTTCCTATCTCTGTTTTCGAGAGGCACCGGGGCACGATTGTCCTTGCAAGCGAGCCAATGTATACCTATATATATATATATATATATATATATCCTTTGTTTTTTTCGTCCCCGCGAAGAAGAAGGACTACATTAGCATGTCACCGTTTGTTGCGAGAATTCTCAAGTAGCAAGAGAGACACGCTGTACACTGCGTTGTTGCAGTGTGCGAAGGCCAAGGGATCGAGGTCCCCCGCAGCACCATCATTTTCACACCCCCCCCCCCCCGAATCTGTAAAAGGTGTTTGGCCGCATCGGGTGTAACTGAGTTTATTTGTTTACGAATTAAATGTTTGCATTTCTCGCTTGGCTTTTAATTTTATCCTCTCAGACCTTTAACATTTATAAGTACGAGGTTTTTCCTTCGTATGGTATTGCCGCCAATTAGGGTTGAAATTTCATTCAATACGAATAAAAATCGTCAATGTATTCGTAGGTCCATCACAACGTTTTGCATAACCGCGAACGATTCAAGAAATTGATTAGTTGCTTCTTTTTTTTTTTTTGGACTGTTGAAACGAATATTTATCATGGAAAAAAAAAAAAAAGGGAAACTTTTAAAGTAAGGTAGGTCATACTTGATTGTATTTAGTACAAGTTACTCGAATTTTTTGATAATTTAACAATAATTTTAGGTGTGACATAAAATAAATTGTAATTATCTGTTAGATTGTCACTTACAATCACAATTGGGATAAAACTCAATTTGACATTTTTCAGCAGGTGTAAATATACTATACCCTGTATTGGTAAAATGGTTGTGCACATTGTACGCAAAAAATTAACCAACAGTTTTGCAAACGTATTGTTTATTATCAACTTATCGCTACATTTTTTACATACACACATTTGTATTCACGTTTTACATTCATATCCATTCTATTGTCCAACAACTTACTTTTCCACTTATGTACGTATAAAAATTCCAAATCTGTCAATCGCCCAACATCTCAAACATCATCGCAGTCATCGTAGCTGAGCTTGCGAGCTACGCTCCTCGGACGATTCGCCAGTCTGTCGTTGTTCAGACAAAAGCACAGGTCGAAGGGTGAGCCCCTGGCCATGCACGTGCACCGGAATCCCGTAGCTGCTCTCTTGACATCCTCGCGGTAACGATCGTATATCTGCTCGTAGAACGGGTGGACCTGGCGATACAAGTGCTCGTTTGGATGGACCGCGGGCTTGGTCCACTCTTGGCACCACCGATCACACCCAAGGTGAGGTTCATGGGCACACTTGGGACTCTCCTTGACCGTGGCCATGGCCGTTTTCACCAGATCCTCGTTGCGACAGCGACGCGCCTGCTTGCCCAGGTAGTGGGCGAACAACCGATCCAGGCTGAGGTTGCCCGAGTCGTAGATCAACGGCACTTTTTTTTCACACCAAGGTGCGCGCTTCGGTGAGGCGGATCCAAATTGCTGGCTATACATATTAATGACAATTATACCTGTAAACAAATGCGCATTTTAGTACCTACAGCATATCCAGCTTTTCAAAGGATTACATACGCACAACGAGTAACAAACGCCACAAGTATCATATTGTAATGGAAAAAAAAAAAAAATTAACTTACCTTGGAAGACTAGTAAAAACGCTGTCGGTGTTGCTTAAAGTCCACGAGCGGTGTAGGGTGTATGGACACTTTGGAGCAAGTTGTTACCAAATAAAGCGATGTTTGTCAAATGATGTACAGGGCCTTGTTGCACTGCAATTTATACACGACCACGGCCAAGTGGTTTGTTTGTCATTGACGGGAAAAATCGGCTTTCACCGTAACTTTAGCACGTACAGTTCAATTAGCTCGAAAGGATTAAGATACCAAGCGTATGTGTATTGTAGTTTTCTGGGATGAAATAACAAGTCGCTTTTTCCGAGTGACACACGTCTCGTCCAAGGAAAATATCCGGGAAAATTGTACTATACTGTTGTTGTGACGTTTTCTACCGAACGAGCGATAATCATCCATGAACTGTTGCCGAATTCGAAAGCGAGAAATTTTATGACTCCCATAATCGTAGATTGGATCTTTATACTTTTTGGAAAGCGAGGTTTCATGAAAATAAGGAACGCCGTCTGCGCGAAAGCCACAGATTTTGCCGGTCAACACGTTTCTCCCACCGGTGCTTGGAAATCTTTTTTTCACCCTCTTACACACCCAATTTGTTTATGACAATTAAACATCTTTTGCAGATTTGGCAAAACCCCCCTTGGGCCCCAAGACTTTGCCGATCGTCTCGACTATAGATATATACAAGTTCACGCTCGGCTCAGCGAGTTCGAGGAAGACCACATTTAATATTATATTGACGATGGTCTCCAAAACAAAGAGGAAAAGGAAAAAGGAGTTTGATTCCCCCCCTCGAATCCAGGGTAGCCCGTAAACCATCGTAAAATCGGAAAAACACACGATGTGTGTATGTATAAAAAAAAAAAAGAAAGAAAGAGGCCGAGATGTCGAGGAAAAAGAAGGAGGAGTAGGAGGGAGAGGTAAAACTATATTATCCCTCCTGCGTAGGGCTTCCATCGGCAAACAGCTGAGGCTTCTCTCTCTCTCCTCGTTTATTGTTATACCTGTATATATACGTGTAAGCTCACACACACACTCGTGATCGGTACACATACCCCGGAATCGTATCCCAGGGGTGTCCAGTTCATGGGGTCGTGCCTGCTCCTCTCTTTCGCACCTCTCTCTTTCTCCCGAACTAGTAAACTTTCCAAAAAGGGAAGCTCGTGCTTCTTCATGCCCGCTGCTTTCAGAAAGCACGAGACAGCTGATGACTGTACTCGGGTATATATATGAGGGTTTATACTATATACATATATAGGTATTATAGCCACCACATCCCCAGGGACGTTTGCCGTGCCGTTGTTGGCGATGATGCGGCTGGCGCTACTACTGTCATAAATATATACACATATACATTCTGTAGACGCCCCTTTTGGTGTGGTTCTACAATATACTTACCTTCATAACATTTACTGAGAAAAAAAAAGACACCCGTGTCTATATAAGTAGGTACCGATTGGTCTAATATACTTTCCCAAGGGAGGGTGCAGATATCCGAAAATTATAAAAGTTTCCCTATACCCCCCTGCACAAACGGGTATTATTTAAAGCTTCGGTGCGACTCTTTTAATCCTTTCCTCTTCTGCAACTGTAGAGAGCACGTTGATAGATGCATGTATATATATATATATATATATATATATATATATATATATATATATATATATATATACACGTGTGTTAGGCGCACTGGTGTAAACGATCTCGGACTTTCTCTTTCGATTTTCCGCGACGATCGACGCAGCGACGCGGGACGCAACAATACACACCGCTGCGCTTTTGTATACACATATATACCTGTATTGGTTGCGAAATTCGCTCGCCCGCATATCTCATCGAGTTCGAACGCGTGGGTGGTTCGTGTGTGTATATATATATTGACACGTTTGGCGCACGTGCGTCGAAAAAAAAAAAAAAGATCCATCCGTTTCGACTCTGTATGTACGGGCTCTCATTTGCATTTGATGAGAATTTACGAGCTGTTGAGCCGAGAGACGAGAGAGTGCCATTGGGTATACCTATGTGTATAACTGGATTTTAGACGTGTATTGTACCTGTATGTAGGATAAATAAGGTCAACGGCGGTAGCGATTCTCTCCAGTGTGAGACGTACAGTTTTTTTTTTTTTTTTCGCTTGCGCCGGAAGAAAAAAACAATCGATTTTTCTTCTTTCGGTCCCAAAAGCGCTCTCGGTGTGGCCTTTTTTTTTTTTTTTTTTGTCAATGTAGCATCTCTCTCGTAGGGGGGGAAAAAAGAAAAAACAACCGAAACCGTGTCCGAAGCAATGATACGCGGGGTTTCGTATCGATTTTTTAATTTCTTTTTCTCTTTTCCCTCTCTCGTATACATGTATACTCGGAGTTCTAGGAAATCGTCCGTGAGAAAATGCCTCTGCTGTGTATACGCTATTGGCTCTCTCCCTCTTTCGCGTGAGCGGGTAATTGCAAGTCAGCAGCTGTACCCGCGTGTACCTGGACGGGAAACGGTACGTATAAGGAGAGAGCCTTGATTCCGTGACAGTTCGGTTATACTGTACACCAACCAACTGTGATTTCTTATTTCGTGAAAAATGCCCATTCGGTGTTTTTTATTGGGTGTCGAAGAAAAAAAAAAAAAAAAGAAATGGCACGGTTTGCGTTTGGTAAATATTAGTTGTATGTTTCTTTTTTTTTTTTTTTTTTTAAAGAGTCACGTGTGTGGCGTGATATTTATGCGAGATCGTAAATTATCCAAACTCACGTGTCTCTCTCGCAAACACGTGTTTCTTTAATCGAGCGCGACAAATTATCGTTCTTCTGTTGAGTTTTTTTTTCTTTTTTTTACAAAGAAGCAATAAGCCCACGCGTCGCGCGATCGAAAATTGTAGCCTGAAATAACATACAAATAAAACAAAACAATTTTTACGTAACACACAATCTGATGGCGCGACGGTTCATTCACTCTTTTCTACGTGTACGTATATGTGCCTAGAGGAAAGTTTGCCGTAAGAGAAATAGTATCAGAAAGAACCTGTGTCTGTGTATTATATAAGTGACTTTAGTTAATTGCTTTTTCCTCCTCGCTCCATCAGACAAAAAAAATAAAAATATTATGACGTGGTAAGTTGTCGTATCAAAATTTTAATCACCGCATTGATACTTTTCAATTCTTCGTTGACAATTTAATGCATTATTCGTGCTAAAATAATGTCTTGTTGAAATAGTATACTTGTAGCATCGCCACGAGTAGCTTAACCAAATTTTTTTTAGCAATAACAGTAAAAAAGTACTTTGGAAGGAAAAAAAAAAAGTAATAAGTGTTTAAAAAAGTAGTTAAATATTTCGAATACTTAATAGTAAACTTTAACATGTACCATTTATTTGAATTTGAAAAACAACAAGAATCATTTCTCGGTATGGTATTATGAATATAATAGGGACGAGTAAAAAATGTATTTTATTGAGGAAATAGTCTTTTACTGTGCATAAGTCAACAGAAAAAATACATTTAGATTATAAAAAAAAAAAAAAAAACGAGAAGCATACTCCAGAAAAAAAAATCAGTTACCAAATCGCGATTCAAGGAACTGTGCGCGACATATGCCACCACAGCTCCGCCACTGAAAAGCTCGACAGAAAGAGAGGCACTTTGCATATGATTTTCTCTTCTTTGTGCGTCTTGGCTCCTTTTTTTTTTTCTTTTCCATTTTTCATCCTCGGCTCTAAACTTCCCCACGTGACGGGACTCCGTTAAATCCCCGAGAAGAAGTTATACTCTGCCACGCGCGCGTGCTTTTTCGCATGAAAATGAAGGACCGCGAATCGTGAATGCCAAAGAAAATTTTACAGTTACACGCTGCGACTACTGTATTATACATATTACGTATTTTTTGCTCGATTGCCAAGAAGCCCTCGTTTATTATTCCGTGAAAGGAACAGTACTTTTGCACGAGCGAGATGACCCGAAATCGTTTCAATAAGACTTGAAGGAAAAAAAGAAAAAGAGATGCTCGATTAAAAGAGAGACTGTACTGCCGTTTAATAAGCTGGAAGGCAACGGTGGTACACTTTCACGGATAAACGTATACGTACATATTCATGTGGCGCGTGACATTTTTTAGCAAGAGGCTGTCTTTGCTCCAATTTTTTTTTCCTCTTTATTCCACTTTGCAATATTGCATTTCAATTTTATCTAATTCGTTTCTTTAAGATTTGTCGAGTTATTGCAAAATACCATACGTTGCATTTTAATCGCACAATTTGGGACTTGTCAGATAAAATATGCATAAATTCCATGAAACCGCACTCATTCATTGTTTTTCGAGATTCGTGACGAGGCCAAACGGAGGAGGAGGGAAAAAAAAAAAAAAAAAAAAAATTCCATAGTCGCTTAGCTTTATTCTTTCCTCCCGGAGATCTGTAGAGATGGTATGTACGAGAGAACAAAGTAAAAGTGCTAGTCCCGCCGGAGTCTCGAAGACGCACATAATATATATATATACATCGGCGGTGGCGTCTGTTTTTTACAACTATAGTCTCGAAGCGTAGCTGGGAAAACTTGCCGGTGGGATGAAAAGGGAAGGAAAAAACATCATTTTTATCTTTGCGGCTCAACGGGCGCTTTTCTCCCATCAGAGTCCCCGAATTATCAATTGTTAAGTTGATGATGATTTTTAATGAAAAATAATAATAATAATAATAATAATTGGTGCTCCATACTATTAACATTTTTCTCTAATCGCGACGAAACTCCCTCGATAATTGCCGGTTGATTGAATGAACTCCACAGTGTGTATATATACCTGTTGGACGCGCGGCACGTCGGAAACGGGTTTTCAGCTTCCACGGCTTTCGATACGACTTACACGCTTTTGTATCGAAAATAATTAACTCCAATCGAGGCCGCTCAGTGTAGAAGAAAGAAAGAGAGAAAAAACGTATAGTTCGCTGCTCTCGATAAAAACACAATAATGTCGACAGAATGCGAACACTTCCCCCCCTCCATTACAATGGATGGGTATATACACTCAATTTAAATTGTAAATTTCGTCATAAACCATAAAGCCCGACAATCAATTTTCAGTCATCACGCGCGTGCTTTTAAATTTTTTTTTTTCCCCCTCGTACAATATAATTCACACAATGGCCCATCGGTGGATAAGATCTTGCAATTGCGTCGTGTATTTTTCTAATTAAATCGAATTAATACAGCGACGGAGGGAAAAGAAAATTTTACGACGCCACCGCGGGTGATATAATATATATATAGGGCAAAATAGGCGCGGCAGGAAGATCTTGTTGTCGCGATGACGATTTCCCTTCCCCCCCCTCTCCTCTCTCTGAGTGTAATGTATTATGTACGCGTCACCCTTCTTTCAAGTGTCACATTTCCTCCCCCTCCTTTTCTTGGGCATTAAAGTGATGGTATTTTTAATTTAATGGCTTTGTTAGTCTCTTCTTTTTCTGCTCCTCTTTGCTCTCTAACCACTGTCCTGTATTATCGCGGTCACCAAGATACACACGAGACTTGGGCACGGATGCTTTTTTTTTTTTTTTTTTTTTTGTAATATAATTTTTGATTAAAAGCGTAATGCGTTACTATGCTTAGAATTATTTTTTTAAATTTTAATTACTTGACAAATTTTTTTCCAGCACCAACATTATACTAATGGAAAAAAAAAAGAGTTAAAGTGGTCACACATTTTATTTAAAACAATTTACAATGACAACGTATTACACTTATTTACCAGAAAAAGAAATTCTTTAAAAAAAAATTTTCCAGCGATTAAAACTGCATAAAACACTTCTACCTATCCCCAAGTCTTGACAAAATTTTTATTGTTTTCATTGCTCTTGTAATCGGTATCAATTTAATTTTTTGAATTTCAAAGGGCTTTTTCGTCCACTCGATGAAACCAGAAACATCGCGGACGACGAGAGCTCGAAACCGGCTCGAGAGAAAACTCCCCGATCTCATATAAACGTAATCCTCAAAGCTCGAGTAGAGACACTTACGCGATCTGACGCAAAGCACGTGCCCCCTCCGCCCCTTCTCTCCCTATATACATGCCGCGAGATAGTCGTCTAAAATTAAACCAAAGAGGAAGAAAATAAAAACTCCTCTTCGGCGGACGATGGATGCTTCCCTTCGAAAAATTTTTGCCCCCCCCCTCCTAATTTTTTTGTTCCTCTCTCTCTCTCTTGTTTTTTTTTTGTTTTTTAGATTGGTTTTAAACACGACAACCTACGCGTGGGTTGTATATTTGTTTATTTATTCTAAATTTTGTAAAGAGCTTTGAGCTCACCGCTCGAATTCTCGGTACTTGCGCGCGAAAAATCACGGATCGAGTTGCCACGAAAGAACAACCTCGAGAAAAACAGTAATTTTAAATTATGCACGCGCACAAACCCCGTGTTTGCTCAGCTCTTGCGTTTTCGCTCGAAAAACAGTAAATAGCCACACGTATACCTACATCCTACGCGTACAAAAAAAAAAAAAAAAGGAAAAAACACACACACGGCCCTTTGTGTACAGCGTATAGTTTCACGCGCGGTTAAATATACCCTCGTGCGCGTCTCCTCCTTGACGTTCAATTCCTTCGTCTCTCGTTACAATGAGTGGCTTCAATATATACCTACATTGCACGCACACGAGACGCGAGAACGCAGCTGCAGCGCATATATAATAATGTATAACGGCTCGTTATTTTCGAATTTTCACTCTCCTCCGCGCGTGTGCATATGTATGGCCTCTTTGATGAAACGTTACTTCGAACGTCACGCGTATAAAGGCATAAAACAATGAGCGGGCAGCTTTGAACAGTGCGACGTTTGTACCAGTGAAGAGAAAAAAATGATATACGCGTGTCGGTGACACCGTATAGGAAGAAAACAAAAAAAATTAATACGTTTGATAGTAAAAAAAAAAAAAAACCTCTTGGGCCCAAAAATAAAAAAAAGGGAGAGAATTCCCCGGCTTACGGCTTTGTCCTCCTTTTCCTCCTCTTCCTATACTTCTCTTTTGGCTTCCCAAAGTGCAGCAACAGCAGCTGTCAGCCGGAAGTGGGCGCGAGCCGAACAAGACGATGAAGCCGGAGAATCTTCGTGCATATATATATAACCCCACAAAAGGAAGCGCATCGCGCCGACAACTGCATTGCTCTGCGTGCACGTATAACCATTAGCAACTTATTCAACAATCCTTATGGGTTTTCGAATGGTTGTTGTTCAAAATTTATTTCATGAAAAATCCGGTTCGACCGCTATCGATAACTTGCATCTCCGAGAGAGTCGAAAGGGAAAAACATAATTAATATTCGGATGTGTACGTAAGTAGGAAAAAATCACGAGGACCGTTACCGTGTCCCCAGCACCCAAGTTTCTCCGATGTGTGTGTGTGTGTATATGTATTATACTGTGCGAAGAAGGAGAAACCATCGTCTGGAAACAAAGAGGAAGGAAAGGAAAAAAAAAAAGAAGCATTTGTCCGAGTCTCTCTTCGCCGCGGGACGCCTCTCTCGGACGAAACAGGTCCCTCGAGGGGGCGGAGGAGAAGTCGAAATCTCAATTGCTTTCTGGAATTTCTCTCTACGCCGGCGCGCTCGTTCCTCATCTCTTTCTCTCCCGTTTTTTTTTTCTTTTGCCGCTCGGGGGAAAAAATAAAAAATTTCTTCCTCTCGTGTGGGAAGTGTCGTTTTACGCGGGTACAGAGATCTAGGATTTTTTTTTTTTTTTAGTTATATAATTTCAAACAAAAAAAAAAAAAGGGAATCTTTGGTCGCAAAAAATCAGACGGCGAGGCGAAAACAAATGGGTTTTTTTACATCACGTGAAAAAAAGAAGAATAAAATAAGGTACAATAGGTGTACACAAGCAGATACTTGATTTACGACTCTTTTCGACCCTTTTCTTTCCTCTAAAAACCCATACAATGCCCATTTTGCATCCGTACGTCCGTCCGGACAAATGTATACAAAAGACACAAATCATCGCGCGTAGTGTGGTTGTACACTGCAAGTAGCGTAGATGGGTATATATATATATATAGCGTTAACCTCAGGGCCACCCGCGCACGAGCGTTTCTATATTTATTGGGCACAACTTGCGAGCATATAAGTATACATGCACACACCAACCAAAGTGGAACGGAAGTGACTATTTCTGACTGCTCTTCTTTCACTTCGTGTCTCGATTCGTATTACTTTGCAATCGATTTCAATGGACAACGGGTGTATATTATCCAGACTTGGACGCTTTTTTTATTTTTTTTTACTACAAGCGTACTGTATTATTTTATAAAAGTTTTTTTTTTTAATTACTTCGTACAGCACAATATTTGACTTGAATTCAGTGCAAAATTTTAAGATTATCATACGAGTTTTTCTTTGTATCTCAAGTTGACTAATAAATTACTGTTTTATTTCATAATAATAATAATAATAATAAGGGTAAAGTAAAAAACTTTGAGGTAATAGTTGTAAAATTCGTTAAGTCAAATCGTTTGATCAGTTCGCGCACTTCTTGTACAACAATTTGAAAAGCAAACCTTTTTTCGTTTAAAATTTTGTTTAAAAAAATGTATTGTCGTTTACTCCGAATACACAAGTACATCGACTGATGAAAAAATACTCTTCCGACTCGTGACGATATAACTGTTGAAAACCATACGTGATACTTTATTCCTTCAAAAAAAAAAAATAATAATAATAATAAAACAAAATAAACAAATGATAAACACCTACTTTCTCTCTATAAATCCTTAAAAAGGCCTAAAATTTCGAAACACCATCAGATAACCGGCTCATATAATTATGTTGATACATATTATATTATAAAATACCTTTACTCTGCTAATCCGTTAAAGCCCCTCTGATGTATAGATATATGTGGACATTAGACACGTATAAAACTCGTATAAAACCATCCACGTAAATTAATGTGCTTACATATACGTGCACCAGACGAGACGCACAGGTGTGCCACACGGGGTTAACATACGTTGGCTCATCCCCCACCCGATAACAATTTTCGTGTGATGCCCGCGCGCACATGCGCCAATTACAGAGGTGATGTATATACGTGCGGGCTTCCTCGTGAAATACGCGTCGTCGTCACCTGCGGGTAAGTATAGTTGTTTTATTACCATGCCGGGAACGACAAATTTCATTTCGTCGTCTACACCCGAGTGATTATACCAGTTTGTGCATACGTATATGAGACGAGTGGTTTTGCAAAGCGACGAAAAAAAAAAAAAAAAAAAAAAAACAATTTAAAAAAAACAATTTAAAAAAAACTAGCTTGTGTCAGCCTTCTGCCGACCCCTTGTATCAAAAGAGCCGAGTGTGCCCCGAAGATTGAAAGAATAAAAAAATGGAAGGTTCGTGCCACCAAACCCCTTCTTTCTTCCCTCTAGCGTACATATATATAACTTGGGTGGGAGAAGAAAAAAAGAAAATACAAAATTCCACCTTTGATGTGTTTTATTAAAAAAAAAAAAAAAAAAAAAAAGGTACATTCGTGCCCCATTGTTCGGTAGTGCGCCGCACGTTCATTTTCCCCCTCATCCTCAAGAGTCTTCTTCGACGCTTTTCTGCCCACGCAGCAGCATCGCATAGACGCGCGTCACTGTTCGAAATCGCTACAAAAATTATTAAAATATCAAGTACAAAGCGAGTCGTATTTGATACGTGCGCTATCATGGCTCTCGCTCTCTCTCTCTCTCTGTGTTGTCAATGTCGGTCTGCCAATTTTGAGTATACCGGCCCTGTGAGCCCCCTTTTCTCTCTCTTGTCTCACTCGGTCACACCAACGTGCTTTGATCAATTCACTTACTTTTATCTATATACATGTATGGGACTCGAAAATCACGCGGTTCGACGGCGGAGATGTAAAAAAAGGCGCGTCATCCAACAGTGTGTACTTTTTTGTTACTTGTATTGTTGTGCGTATATATATATTCTCGGTTACCTAACCATATAACACGACTATGTTACAGAGCGTCGTTTGTTGGAAAAAAAAAAAAAAAAAAAAAAAGAAATACTTTATATAATGAAAATCAGTCTGAAATGCTTTTGGTTCGTTGCCAACGTGAATCGTCCCTCCCTGTGCAAGGAAAGGTGTAAAAAATTGTGCCAGTACACTCAATTGGCGCACTCGAGTAAAAAAAAAAATAAATAAAAATATAGAATCGCTCGGATAAGTTCTCCTTTCAACCCAAAAGTATTCCCCCAAAGGCAGCAAAAGAACAAAGATGAAAGTATATACATTCACGAGGTGGGGGGGGGGAGTAAAAAGGTAAAAAGAGCGAGGGGTTCGTGCGGGTTATATTGGCCATTGTCCTCCGGCGCTCAACTTTCCGGATGTATATTCCCACCGATGAGGACACCCATCGGTTGTTGCTGCATTTTTCAATGCCCCTTGGGACGCGCCAACTCTCCTCAACTCCCAATTGATATATCCCAAAAGTTTCGTCCACCCGGCTATTGTTTATTCATTTATTCAGTCCACCTCCCCTCCAGTGTTGATGAGTTTAGTTCGGCCATCTACATTGTGTATCAGATATCTCTTGACTATATATACACACACCATCAGCTAAAATAGTATAACGAACGTGTTAATGTTTGTTTTTTTCCTTTTCTTTCACAAGACATCGCCATCAAAGAGACACTTTGCCGTTTGCCGCCTCAATTAGAAACACATTGCCTCGCGCACACATAGGGAGGTCGCTCCGTTTATTTTATTTTTTTTTTTTTACCTCGCATTCCGCGCGTTGGATGTACAACTCACATATTTTAGGTGATTAATCGTGCGTGTGCCCGTCCTTTCCTCGGGCGACACTATCTGCGCGTGAGATCTAACGCTTTATCCCCCTCCCCCATCTCTATTTTTTCTCGACTCTTCGTCTTTTCTTTTTCTCGCGTATAGGTGTACTTTGAATCGTAAAAATTTCGAGTGTATGTACATCCATACACACGGCAACCCACAAAACACTTGTACATACCCCCCCCTCCTCCTGATGCACGCGCAAATCGCACACATCGCACTTGAAAAAGGGAGTATAGGGTTGTTGGAGGAGGGTGCAAAACAAAATAAAAAAAAAACACTTTCCCATGACCCACATCTGCGGCTCTCTCATCCCAGGGGATATATATAAATATACATGCACGCGGTCACGCCACGTTGGTGCACTCGCGTACAGGGTGCACCACCCCATCATACTCGCACCCTCAGAGAGAGAGAGAGAGAGAGTATTGAAATAGTTGCGTGCACGTGTTACAGCGGCTTTTCATTCAATTGCAGTTACTATATGCACGTCGTTTGTTTGCGATACGAATCTCATGCGCGCACTTTTAAGGACATTTCAGGACGACACGTGCCATTTATAATAATAATAATAAAAAAAAACAACAAGTGCGCACGGGGTTTTAAGTATTTCTTTCTACCATCGATGCGTGCGATGCGGAGAAATCTTAAATATACTTTTCCGAGAGCCAATGTAACGTCGGGCGCGCTCGTGCAATAAAATCGAGCAATCGAGCGCTAATTGGTCATTCCTTGTGTGTGTATCCGAAGGGGCCATTAGGCGCATAAAAGGCAGATTACGTGCCCACCTTTCCGCGGCCTATTTCCATGTGTGTGTATCGCGTTTTGCGGAAGATTTCGGTCATATAACTACACATATATACCTATACGTATACGAGACGTGTGTTCCGCAGTCGCGTGCCTCGAATTTCGAATCGTATGATACGCCTTGGCGCTCTCTTCGTCGTTGGTCGGGTCTTTTCCCTTCCTTGGTCGGTGTAACCTTTTATGTTATTTATTTTATTTTATTTTTTTTTTTTAAACCCCGCTCGATTTTGTCCAACATATCAAGTACAAATAAGTTCATATAAGTTCGGTGTCACTTTCATTGCGAGTGCATGTAGAAAAATGCGTCCTTTGGCTCTTTTTTTTTTGTTTTGTTTACGTATTATACCAAAAAAAAAAAGATAAAGAGCACTTATTTCCTGCGAAATGTGAATTTTGCACCTTACTGTTCCCAGGGTCGTTTGGTCTTTTTTTTACTTCAAATTCACGTTTGCAATCACATTATACATATATATTTATCAGTAGACACGTTTCGTTTGAAAAAAAAAATGTGCGTTCGTTAGGATAAAGATACAAAAGGAATAGCACTTCCGGAGAAAAATTGAGCAAAGTCCCATTTCCTGAGAAGTACGCGTGTGTGGGGGGAGGGGCAGAAAAACGTTGCAGAAGTGAATTGCAGCGACATACGGTGCGATGGTTGGTTGGTAACAAGAGCACGCAAGTATGCCCATGGGGGGACAGAAGCGATTAAAAAGAAAAAAAAAAAAAAAAAAAAAACTTGGGGTTGCAGGACGAAAGAGACAGAAGCACAGAGGGGCAGATGTCAGGAAATTCGGTGGTGTATCCATATATACATACATACATATGTATACATTTGTGTGTGCATGTATGGCGCGCGTCTCTTTTCGCCCCGAGAGGGATGATGGTGTTGCGGTCGAGTTCAAATATACACACAATGGTTATTATACGTGGAAGAATCGAACGAAGCCAAAGTGTGCATGCGCAAGTGTGCGTGTAAGCGATCGAAAAAAAAAAAAAAAAAAAAAAAAAAAAAAATGTACATCTCATTTGAATATGAATGAGTTGCGAGTCGCGGATCCCTAGTGTATATATATATAACACATGCGCTCATTGAATTTTGAAAAATTAACGCCTCTCGCGTCCGTGGGTGGTAAATTCAATTTCGCGTGTACAGCATACAAGAAGATATTTATACCCTCGATACGTCTTCCCGCTCGTTTAAGCGCGATATTTCACCATACGTATATAAACTCTAACTTTCGCAAAGACTCACTCTGTATACGTATAGTTACATATAGAAAAATGTATGCACATAAATGTTTTATTATTTTTAAAATGTTCATTACTCGCTGATGGTTAACGCAAGCAATTTTGTATTTTGATATTTTTAGATGACGGTGTATAAGAAGGTTTCTCGGAAGTTTTTGCGCAAAATGAGGGCGCGTTGTAAACGCGCTGATTGAGCGTGCATTTCTCGCTTATCTATCGTTTTGCGAAATAAATAACCAACGTGTAATCAATTTTTATTTGTTTCCTCCCGGGGTTGGGTTTCATTTCTCCTATTTCGCTTTCATGCGAGCTTACACGGCACTTTGCAGGCTTACTAGGCTCCGGCGTCTATATATATGTACACAGTGACATCCAAACAATAACATTTCAGTATTATATACCCGCGGGATTTGTGCTCCTTTGTTGGGATAAGGTACAGCCTGGCGATTCTTCGGTGATTGGATTGTTATTTCTTCGAATTCAAAGCTTATTCGTATACCCACGTTTCTTAACTGGAAAATGGTGTGATTATGATTAGTATGTTTTACTTACGTCTTTTCAATAAGTTGCCGGCTTTGGTCATCGCCCACCACGTCTCTTCTGATTTACGTACATAATGCGGGTATACTTTTATTCGACATGTGATATAAGAAAAAGAAAAAGTATTAGAAAGCGTGGCATTTTTTTTTTATTGTCTCTCGCATACATTATACAAATGACTGACATGTACTTGAGCAATAAAGTAAGTAAGATTTCTAGAGATAACAAAGTTAAATCACACGAGAAAAACAAAAGATTTATTTAATAAAGTTATTTTGAATTTAGACATCACTATAGACTAGGAAAATATCAAAAGAAACAACTGTAAAGAAGTGTCCGAGTTCTCCAAGCTTTTTTCAATACGATTATTTCGTTGTTTTTGACAGGTGCATCATAAACCACAAAGTTTTATCGTATCCTTTTATATTGAGCAACACCAATAATGACGAGGTGTGGAATATTTGTGACGAGGACAAAGGCATTTATGACCATTAACTGTCGCTTGGCGTTATCTTCACGTATATTAGGTGGACTGTAAAAAAATCTCATATAGTATGTTTCTTCTTTACATTTGAAAATTGTGTGGCATTAATATTAATAGTAGTGAAAGAAAAAAGAAAAACACAAGCCTCATGGTACAAAATTTTCACAAAAAGTATCATCAACCGATATGTTGAATAAACTAAAAAAAAAACGTGTTATGATTCAAAAGTATTTATTCAATCTTGTACAAGGTTTAGTGGTGAGATAAATGCAAGCAAGAAACAAATGAGTCGTCCTCCAGGTGATAAATCGTGGGATCCACGACATATTTCCAGTTTTTGTCACCTAACCATAATTCCGTGAGCAGTTTCAAAGCGTTGAGTTTTAAATGCAACGCATCACATTTCACTGCCGACTTCAAATAATCGAAAGCATTTTCCTGGCTCAGATTTCTCAGTAAAACCATCTCGCAAACGTGAATCAAGTCCCAAACACCGTATTCGAACGCTGCCACCATCAGTTGGTTGGCCACTTCCTCGACACCATCGACATCCCCGTGATACATGTAACGAATCAACGCCATCATCACATTGTACGGCGTGCATTTTATCATCAGTTGAGTCGAAATCAATTTGTTTTTGCGTGACACAAAGTCGCCCAGTACGACCGCAAACACCGAACTCCTCGTTGCCAAAACTATCGAGTGCGCCAATATCTTCCGATCGCCAATCAGTAGTGCAACATCACTGCACTTCTTGTTGTTCAAGAAACGCTGGCATTTGTACTGTTTTTCTTCCATCTTCGAGCCGTTTTCTTCTACGGCGTTTTTCGGCTCGTCTGCTTCGTCGGGCCAAATTTCGCACAATACGTGTACCTCCTTGGTGACCTCGTCAACGAAATCGAGCTTTATCAATCTGTTGATGACCAAAGGCTCGTTAGGTTGAAATAGGATATTTTGCGCCCTCCACGAACGAACGACTTTCTGCCTCTTACGATCAATCATCGATACGCACAAACGTACCACAAGCTCCGTTTCTCCCGTCATCGTGAGATCCATAGCCAGACAGTCCTTGTCCTTTGACCTCGTGCACTTTGAGTTGGGGTACAAGTGCAACTCCCACGTACGAGCACCGGCTGAAAAACACTCCGAGGCCACATCTTCGGTTTCATCGATGCCGCGAGGTGTACCAACAGACCACAAATAAGCAAAGTGCTCGACAGTCTCCACACGTTTTATCTCGTTAACGGTCGGTTTATAAGATTTGAAAGCCATTGAAACACTAATTTTAAAAGCCAGTACGTACAAGTATCTATATCATCTGTGCTCTTCAAGCCACGCGCACACACTACAGTTGTAGTAAAACATGACGTTGTGGCAATCCAATGAAATTTTGAGATATTTGTGTGTTATCGCGTATACGTGATTGTGTGTTTATCACCTGAGCAGTGACTAGAGAGCCTCTGCTATAGACGCGATTATATGTAGTCACGAGTCATATATATATAAACGTTGAAAACAATGCATAAAAATAATAGGAATTAAAAGATAAGTAAGAACGTGTTTTGAAAAGTAAAAAATAACAAAAATTTAATTAATTTGATTCTGTTGGACATATCTCATTACATCGGTAAAATGATTGTAAACAATTGGCAAAAAAGAAAAAATGTCTACGGAGATTTAACAAACTCTTCCAAAGCTTCGTCCTTCAACAACCGAGCGTTGCACTTAACGGCCACTTTCAAGTAATCGGTGACATTGGCGTCGTTGAGATTGTCCATCAAAACCGTCTCGCATACGCCGATCAAGTCCCACACACCGAATCGGAATGCAGCCACCATGAGTTCCTTCGCTATTTTCTCCATATCGTCGACTCGTCCGCAATACACGTACCTGATCAGCTCCGTCATCACACCGTGCCCCACGTCCGTTACCGTGACGTGACTCGCAGTGGTGCGCCCCAGCATAACCCCAAACACGGCGCTCTTGTTTGCCAATACCAACTTGTGCGCCCTGATCTCCCTGCCGTCTACCAACACCGTCAAGTCGCTCAAGTCCTTGCTGTCGAAGAGGTGCTTGCAACTGAGGTGTCCGGTCGGGCCGTTTTCCGGCCACATCTCGCATAACACCGACACCTTGACCACGGCTCCACCGAAGCGAAACCTGTCGACGCCCACGGGCACTTTCGGCTCGAATAACGTCACCTGCACCCCGGACGACTGTACAGCTTGTCTCTCGTTGTCGAGTATGCTCACGCAGTAACGCGTCCTCGCGTACTTTTTGCTCAACAAGGTCACGCACACCAGGTCCGATCTGCGATCCTTGGTCTCGGGAATCGTGGGTTTGGGGTGGAGGGTCAGCTCCCACGTGTGGCCGTTGACGAAAAAACACGGCGAGCCCAGTGTTTCTCCGACTTTGCGGGCTGGGTTACCGAAAACAAGGTCCCAGCAGAAAGCGTCGTGATTAACGGTGGCGACCCGCGTGAAATCGGTACGCGGGGATGGTTTTCCCGATTCCGGTGTCATTGCATTACATGCCGCTCACTCGACCCGACTGTTTGCAGGTTATCAACGTAGCGATTCACTTAGTCGCTATACATATACATTATATACACAAGCGCTCCGACAATATCCGGTACTTGGAGTAGGTGTGTTCGTTTCGAACATGCGTCAACGACTACAAACTACAGGTGTGTTATCTGTGCAATGAGTTAGATAATTAAGAAAATATGGTCAAAATGTTACTTCTATACCCTGTCCCAATCTCAATTTCGAAAATTGACTAAAATTGACTTGTGTAAAAAATACTTTGTAGTACAATCGCTTTGGGTATTTGTTGTGGATGGTACTTGAGGTACAATTATCATGAAAAATGATTTTTTTTCAAACGATCTTTTTAGGCACTTTGAGCCATATATTTACAGGATAATCAGCCACATACAGGTGTTCTGGATCTTTACATCCGACGGTATCGGTATTATATGGTTTCAGTCACCCTATACCAGGTATGGCTGTATGTAGCTGTTACAACTTGTACAGACCGATGTCGCAAAAAATATGACATTTGCCATATCTCATTGGAAGGAGGATGAATCACCCGGAGATGCATATTTATGCGTCCATGATTGTCCGAGAGGTACGCGGCAGATCAGCCCGGCCCTCGAGTTTCAAATTTACGATACAGTCCGGGCAGTATACGGGGAGGAGGAGCGCTTTTTCCAGAATTTCCTGCAGGTGTGCCGGTGATGGGACGAAAACGTCAAACTTGAAGGACTTGACAAGTCTGGTCGTAAAAACAGTTGTCAAGGGTTCCCCCCTCCCTATCCGTCTAGACGGTCTTTTTTCTTAAAGTAGGAAAATCCTCGTGGAAACATCACAAGCCTGCAAAGAGGGCGCCATTCGTATATATACATGTTTAACTATTGAGCTCGCTTGTGTGTGTTCCATTAAGCGATCGCTTATCAGCTAAACGATACATATAGACCACGAGGTTGTGATACGTATATACGAGCTCCGAAATAATAATTTTCCCCGCTTGTATATACATATAGATACGAGATGACCCTGCCCCTCGCTTTTCTCTCATTGGTGCAATGAATCATCTTCTATACGCCCCCCCCCTTGTATCGAAGAAGAGAAGAGTGTACATGAGGTTGAAGAAGTGCCATGACCTTGGCTGAGTCAAGGATTTTCATGCTGTACCACGTGTGTTAAATCAGCGCCTCACGAGACTGTAAATATTATTGTACTTGTATGGTTGTGATTTGACTCGAGGCTCTCAATTTAGAGGGTAAGTATAATAATGTTATTTGCTTTATCTCTCGAGTATGGGTACAATGAAGTTGTTTGTACTGTCCGAGTGGAATTTCGATAAATACATGACATGATGTTTGCACAACGTCACCGATTTTTTCATGGTATTATACTTTCGTTTAACCGATCTAGATGCGCGGGAAACGATTAATCAAGCCACGACCCTATACAAGCGAAGTGACGAGTGCTCGCCTGATCGACTAGTTGCTCGTAGGTTACCGACGTCGATTGGCATAGGTATAAATGGCCACTCGAGCGGAAAATATACGTGGCTTGACAAAAATGTTTAAACGCTAATCTGTACACCAGGTCACTGATCAATAACAATACCGATCCGATCGCTGTGTGTGTATATACCCATCGAGCATTTGATTTGTTGGGCTCTTCGATGTTGAGTCGTTAAGAATGATGTCATCGAAGCGAGAACTACTGAAAAAATTTTTAAAAACGGTTGAAAAGAAACAAGTAAAATAACACAGAATATATATCAATAACCCCATCCCAACGGTTTTAATCTCACACTTTATCGAAAGAGGAAGGCTATCTCCAATTGATAGCGCGTATCAGATTTTTCACGTGCACGCACGTATATATAACGAGACAGTCGTAAATCAACGATGAAGAAGGAAAGAAACCCGTTTCCTCTTTTTTTTTTTTTTTTTTTTTTTCCATCTCGCTTATACATGTACACGTACGTATGATTCATGGTGCTGAATTTTCCCCCGCTGCTCCCATCCTTTTCCCCCCTCAACATTTATTCCACTTTACGCGCCGTGGAATAACGACCCTTTTTTTTTCTTCTCTCTCTTTCTTGCGAGTAAAACAAGTTTAATTCGGTACGTACAGTGTCTCTACACGGTATAAGGCGAAGAGGAAAAAAAAAAAGGTCGCTGCTATACAGCTACCGGGAAGTATAGTCTTGGTATAAATAAATTAACGTACGTACCGCGGGTTAACGTGTTTTGGATCGGTATACCACGGCGTGCCCACCGAGTGTGTGTATATACTTACAACGCAAGTGCTCCAGCCTCACGTACAACTGGAGCTTCTCTCGAGTGTATATATATACTTTTTCTCTGTCCAGCGCAAACTCTCTCTCTTGGATCGCTCAATCCGTGTGGTGATCCGCTTTGCCGGCGAAAATTGCGCGTTTTGCCGTCCGAAGAAAAAGAGACATTATCGCATTGGTGTATACCCTCGGAACGGCACTTACGTGCATTATATTATATTATGTATAATGTACAGTGATCCGTGTCGTGTCTTGGCGGAATCTCAAATGATGGTCTCACGGAAGAGACCACCGTTGGAAGTCTAGTGCGGGGGCCCCCCAGGGATCGCTTCTTCGCGATCTCGATCGGCGGGCTTATCTCTGATGCATATAATGTACCTACTTTTTTTTTTTTTTTTTTTTTGTCTGAAATAAAGAAAGACTATATAAATATGTCGGAAGATCGCTGGGTAATGATTGAGCGTAAAGTGGAACTATTCGACGATAAATCGGCGCTCGAGGGGCTGATGCGCACTTGAAAATCTGTGAGAGGTACTTTGAAAAGTAAAGTCATAGATGATTTTGAAACTTTACGGTGGACTTTCAAAATATTCCGTAAACTTCAAATCGCTTGAAAGTCATTTTAAGTCTTTGGGAGACTTTAAAGGCATCAAAACTCTTAGATGACATTGAAATCCTTTAGTGGAATTTTTAAAGTCTTCCGTACACTTTTGGAGACTATTAGTATTTCATAGATTCTTCGAGACTTCCAAGGCGCCTCAATGTAACTTCAAATGAAAGTATTTCCGAAAGTTTTTTCTTTTCAATTTATAAAAGATTAGAGAGACTTTGAAGTCGTCCAAAGACTTTACGCGACTTCAAACGAATTGATAATTTTTTCGAAACTTTTTCAGTTTTTCACAGATTTGAGAGTCTTTTGATTCGTCTTATGTCTTGGATGACATTGAAATCCTTCGGTAGACGTTTAAAATCTTTCGTAAACTTTTATAGGCTCCCGAAGACTCAATGTGACTTTATGTGAAAAATCGTTTCGAGACTTTGGTAATTTTTTTTTTTCAATGACTTGGTGGACACTTACTCTCATGATCAGCCCCAGAGAGAAAACAAGAGAGACCCGATTTATATAGAAAACGAATCTAATGTATGAAAGTACATGCAAACAAAAAGTATCGGCCGAGACCCACCGTATACACAAACGATCGGCAAAGATAAGTTTGTCTTTTCCTCTTCCACACATATATATACACATACAGACGCGATTTAAAATCCAATTCGCATTTGACATAAATTTATCTGTTTTCGCGAATCCCTTGATATAATAATATACAATACAGGTGTACATCGCGGTAAAATCGAGCGACCAACGCCAAAAACCCACGCGAGCTATCATATATATATATAAACGTCCTCCCCCGCGCTTAATTGGACGTTCGCCGTGAACCGCGAGTATATACAGTGCATCACCATCAGTAGGCGTATACACACACACACACATATCTAGGCTGTACACATACGTATTACATACCCTACCGTCAACTGTACAGCAGCAGCCACATCAGCTTATTCTGATATGCTCTCCTCTCGTTCATCTCGTCTTTCTCTCTTATACGTATAAGTATACACCGACTAGTGCGATCGTCCCCATGGAGCGCTGCAGCTTTGTCACGGTCTTTGCTCTCTCTCTCTCGAGTGTGTATAGGTACCACCATATACTCGTCCGGCTACTGAACTCTACGGCTGTAAGTACACTTTTACCCGCACAAGCGCACCTCGTAGCTATACACTCTGGCGTGGCTTTCTACGAAGATCGCGCGTATCGCTTCTGCGGTGAGGCGTGTTACCAGCCTTGGACGCTGCGAAAACGTCCCCCTTTTCTCGAGGCCCTTTTTTTCCCTTCATTCTGTGATGCACTTGTGTTGTATAGGTACCTGCAACAACAACAAAAAAATAGTTGATGGTATATATGGAAACATAAGTCGCGCGTGGAAAAATCCAGCAACGGACGAGAGTGTGACAAAAAGTCGTCTCTCTCGTCCGTGTACCTTATATACCTGCATGTACTTTTAAGGACTCGCTTGGCAAGTGTGTTTCATACATACGTACTTGATGATCGGAAAAATGACATAAACAGATAAATTGTGTAAATTGCATGCGGCACAAATGTATTGTTAAAAAATACACAAATCTTGTGTGTATATATATATGGTTTAGCCCTATTGTTATGGTAATCTGGTAGTGTGAGGTCGTATAGAGAGACTTTTTACACTATGTAAAAAAATAATTTTTAGTGTTTAGAGTAGTAATTTTTGTTCTAAGTACATCTTTTTACAATATAAATTACTGTCCAGCAACTAAATGGTAAAAATTAGGTTGGCCCAAAGTAAAATGTCCCCAGACGGCGGAATGACACCAAATTATACCATTCCAGCACAATAATTTTAATTTTTTTATTCTCTCAGTTATTATTATCATACTTTAATTTTATCTATATTTACAAATATCGCTTTGAGTAAAAAAAAAAAAAAACACTAAATTTACTTAATTTTGTCGTACGTAAGGTTTTTAGATAAGCACACAAAAATTGACCAAATTCTCGAGAGCGTGTGCGTAGAGAAACTGGATTTTACGGAAACCAATGGGTCGGCAAATTAAACGGGCGGATATGTTTAGTCACTGTCTCTTTTGAAACCGCGAATTAGGGGGGGGGGACATTGTTTTTTACACAATACGTAACATTTGTGGGCACGGTCCAAAAATATAAGGGACGAAAAAGCTTTGGAGCGCGAAACCGATCCCTCGGTCGGGGAGGGGGAAAAAAAGAAGTAATCGCGCGCGCGAAACTTGAGATTTTCCCTCGGTCCCCCATGGCGCGCGCGCGCGCGAAAAATCTCGAGACCGAAGAAAAAAAAAACAAAAGAACTGGTCTCGGGACGATTATCCGCGCAGCGAAACCTTAGACGGCGACGCCTACGGTCCGGTGAATCCGCCCGTGCGGAAAAATCGTCCCTGCCGGACGGGGCGCGGCTGATTGCCTCCGGGAGGAAAGGGTTCGTTTCTCTCGGTTGGGAACGCGACACCCGAGCGTGTGCGTGTGGAGATCGAAGGCGCGCGTCGAGAGGAAGAGGAAGCTTATGGGACTCTCTTGCGTGTGGCGGACGTTTTTTTTTTTTTTTTTTGTTTTTTTTTTCGTTGAGAGACTTGTTGATGTTGTCCGTGTATAAATACTTTTTCAATTTTTTTAAGGTATGATTTTTTTGCCAATAATACAACCAATTTTTTAAGCTAAAAAAAAGTTGTTATTACTTACAACAGATTGGTTTTTTCCAGCAAAAACAAATTGAAAGAACAAATAATTTTGAAAAAACTATTCAATTTCAAATTCTTTACAATCATCCTTTAAATACATAAAACGAATCGAACGTATCTGCTAGAAAGACAAAGGTTTTTTCCTCAAAATTTTATTGTTAAGTGCGAGGTAAAGTGATGAACATAAAATATTATTTTCATAGAAAAAACATAATTTATTTAGGAAATAAAAAAGGTTTTTTTCCCAAGTATTTAAAAACCTACAAAATGATCGGACCCAAATATTTTTCAAATTTTTTTTGTGTTATCAATACAACTACATTCGATTTGGTCCAAAATTTATTTGTCCGGCGCATCGTGACCCTTTGATAGTCAATAGCGTCAATCCACATAAGCTTTAGTATATTGAACTTGTAAAAATCTAGGGGGCAACCGATTCAAGTTTTACACCACAGTCTTCAGAGTATATAATCCATAAGGTGCTCCAACTTTTAGCCTTTTGATTACAAATGCACATAAATACCGTTTATCCATACATTTTACTGTAGAAGAAAAAAAAAAAAAAGTACATTTAAATTTATGCAATACAATGTAATTTTAAACAAACGCCATAATTGTTCGTTTTTGTTTTCGTTCTGTTTCAGGTACGTATATACACCTCACAGCTCTCCGTTATACTTCCAATCGGGTAACGTATAAACAACCTCGCCGATCTCACTCGAACCGCCCCTTGCGACAAATTCCCCTCAGAGCCGACAACTCGATAGCGTACAGCTCCATATTCTTTGCGAAGAAAAAAAAAAAAAAAAAAAAAAAAAATCACCTTCAACCCTCGATTTTAGAAATACTTACCCTTGTTTGCAACGACGAGCGCGTATTTCCCTGATGCAGGCAGTGTTTCAAAAGCAGCAGCCCAACCGATCGTCTGCGAAGGGGTGTAATTGATAGCCCCGACGTGTCTCTCTCTTCTTTTTTCCTCGACAGGAGAGTAGCTTCCGAAGGTTATACCCCCTCGCACCAACACTCGGCTTCTACATGTGTATATTATACACCATTGGAGTCGATACATATTATACATATACACAAGCAAACAGCATACGGCAGGTAGATTGTGTTACACACCCGTCGCCATGGTCTTGTTGCTCATGCATACACACAATATATATTTGCACACATATAGATAATACCAGCAGCCTTTCTAATCCTCTTACGCCCGAATTTCTTAATGAAGGTTACAGGCTTCTCTCTCTCTCCTGCTGTATATATATACAATCGCTCATTTGCACGATAGGATGCTTGTACCCGATTAATCGAGCACCCTGAATTTTTATTTTATTTTATTTTTTTCAATATATTTATATATATACATATATAAATCGAGTAAAACCTAAACAAGTAAACGTGTACCAACAGCTGCTGGTTAAGTACGAGGTGTGTATACAATATATTATAATGTGTAACCCGAAGCTTTCACAATATGCTCCCATAACTGCGACTGCTGCAGCTCGGTACATATACACACGTATCATGCACGTATATATAATTATACACCTTGGCCATTCTAGTCTTCGACATTAATTATTCATGCTCTTGATAAGCGCGCACAGACGTCATTTCTCAACTCTCGCGGAAAAAAAAAATGATACCCATTTGCACTTACATATACACGTACCGGCATATACACATATATATGTAGTGTCGCGCGCATAATATATATCCTATATACGTGCACAAAGTATAGCAGAGATATACGTTGTGTATTAACTTAGCGACCTTCGCGCTCGCCTTTCGATCTAAGGAACGAAAGAAATTTAAAAAAAGTCACGTGCAAAGTGCACTTTGAGTGGAAAAATCACTCGGTATAGCCGTATCGGTATACGTGCTGATGTGAAGGTTCATCAAATTTACAAAGCATAACGCGAGCTACCTCTCCGTATCTTATGACGAGATGGAAAGAAAAAAAAAAAAACAGGTTCTTTCGCTTCAAAGAAAACCAGCATCGAGGATGAAAGGGCGGGGGGGGGGGCAAAGGAGAGAAAATGCAAAAAACGAGCTGTCTCGTTGTAGTGCAGAATTGTCGAGCTTACAATTTTGACGTGGTTGCAGGACCAAAGTGGCCCCGAACTATTAAAATTGCAGCGATATACGCGCGTGCATAAACGAGAGGGGAAGAGTATACATAGAGAAAGTGAAAATGATGAAAAAAAAAAAAAAAAAACAACAACAACAAGCTTCACTGCATACAGTACAGTGCATCTGCCGGGACCCCCAAGCCCCCCCCCCCCTCTTATCTCGCTCGCGCTCTTTTTTATCCGATCTCGTTTTTGAAGGGTATGTGCTCTACCCCTCTTCCCCTCCACGGAAATTTCAATCTCCAAGAGAGACTCTCGTCGCATCAGCTGCCGCGCACTCTGCGTGCAAAAATCGTTAGTTCAGGGGGTTGCTTCGTACAGATGAAAGGGTTTAGGGGCAGAGGAGGGTAGGTATATACGCACACACGGGGCTTCGGGACGAGTCGGGCGAACCGGAATAGCTGGTCTTGTCAAACCCCGCTGCTGATCTGGAAATTCAATTTGTCAAAAGTATATTTTTTTTTTTTTTTTTTTTTAATTTTATTTTGGAGGTAAAAATGACAACGTCCAAGCGCGCTCTTGATAACAGAGATTTTTTACCCCTTCGCGCTCGAGGGCCATTCATTAATTATACGCTGCACAGAGTGTATCTGTGTGTACCTGTGTATGTACGTGCATATGAGCTCTCCCCTCGTAACACATGTAACACGTATACAATAAGCTAGAGAGAGAGAGAGAGAAAGAGCGGTGGAATGGAAGCTTCGCTGTGGGAGGTCTTTTTGTTTCCCCGATGGGTACACCGAGTAAGTGCCGGTCCAATTGAGCCGCTTCCCCCAAATTTTTATTTTAGGAGCCTTGACATAAGAAATACACCATATTTTCCAGGCCAAAAGAGCGAAAAGATCCAACTCTCATATCCTCCTCTATGCGCGTGTACCATCATTAAAATTAAACGTCTCGAGGCAGCCTCTCGTTCGATGCAATCACGTAACAGCGCGTGGAAGGAAAAAAAAAAAAAAAAATTATTGGATTGGTTGGGGGGGGGGGGGTGCCTCGTCAATCGGAGTACGTGGAGAGGAAAATTGGATCGGAAGCCGTGCCGTGGCGAGGACCACTTGGCGCGCGTGCAACGACTCGGATGATCGAGGAGAAGACACCCCGCGGTGGATAGACTCGCTGTTGGTTAATTGACGAGAGAGCCATGCAGGGAGTTTTTTTTTTGTTTTTTTGTTTTTACTCCTTGGCCGATAAAATTCACGTATAGGTATATATAAAATACGACGATTGCTCATCGCGGCGAGGATGATACTTACCGATGAACGCACACATAGATCGGTACACGTATATATACAACGACAAATAGGTTGTACGGAGAAATATACTATAGGTACAACTTGCTATATGTACTTCTCTTGCACACGATGAATAAGCGAATACACGCGTGTACGGGGCGACCTTGGCTCTCAGCTGTTACGGGAGGAGGAGAAAAAAAAAAAAAAAGGAAAAATTAATCACCTCCGTGACCTATACGATTAAGGAGAGCTCGTCGATCTCCCGCGAGTCACGCTTTTCATTATATATATATATTAACCGACGGGAGGAGGTGGTGGAGCGAGAGCTAGTTTTTGCTGACGCGCGCGCGTCCTGTCCGAATAAGGGAATCCTTGGCCAAAGAGTACGTATATAGGTACCTATACAGGAGTAGAGAGAGAGAGAGAGAGAGGCTGTGTGATACGTGTGTGTGTGTAGGTACTCCTGTACGTGTGACCGATGAACTCAGGTTCAGCGAACCCGCGAGCGATTCCTCCTTGGTGCTTCCGTGTATGTAAGTATTAGTGGTGCAGCTTCTGAATACACAGTAGTACATCTATACGTGCCGGCCTGGACTTTTGCTCTGATCGTTCGGGAAATAGGGTTATACAGTTCGGACAACTCGAGGGAACTTTAAACCCTAAAGCAAACAATGTATAGCTTGAAAAAAAAAAACAACACCAGCGACAAAATATAATATATCCTTTGCGCGGCGCTATAAGCTAAAGTTTAATTATAAACACCGGGGGCCGACGATCACAAGTTGCGTGTTTTATTGCAAAAAAGCACGTAACTGCATTTTAATGCTAATCGCTTGTATGGGAAAAAAAAAATAAGAAGAACAAACTCGCGCAGCTGCCGCGTGTATTATATTATATATAAGTGAAAAAAGAAAAAAACAAACGCGTCCACTCGCAGTTTGGCGATCGGCGCTGGATTGGCTCCAGCGGCAAAAGGCTGCAGTGTATAACGAAAATTGCCGGGTACATCACCCGAAAAACTTTGGCGCCTCCGTTCTCAAGCGCTGCACTGTCGTCCCGCGTTATCTGTTATAAACACACACATCGGAATTTTCCCTGTATATATATATATCCCGTAACACGCGATCCGTAGCCGAAGGGGGTTGTGTTAGGGTGGGGATATTTTTTCCTTCTCTCCGTGTTTTTTTTTTTTTTTTTTTTTTTTTCTCCAGTGGTGTAATCAACGAGCGTGCAAATTGATTCCGAGGCTAATTGAAAGGCGCGGAGAGGCGACGTTTATTATTGCATAGTGTATATATATATATGCAGGGCTTTTGGCACGAAAAACAAGCCGCTGAAGTGAAAATCTCGACACTGCCATGCAGTAGTGTCGGTGTAATGCGTTTAGCTGCGGATGGTGTGATTATAATTATTGTGTACGTTGGTCGTAAAATGGTGTCGGTGTTACCTCGCTCGGGAGGGAATGTTGCGCAAGTGCGTTCAGCTCGTGGGAAATTTTACGATGGACAATCGACCGGCACATCTCTCGGATTTTTTCGGAAGGAATTTACGCGTCGTTTCCAAGAACGGAGGGGCTGACAGTTGACCAGGAATTTCGATAATCTCGGTAGTCTCGAAAAGATATGAGACTTTGGTGGGGTAACATTGCCTACCATACGGGGGCAGTTTTGACAGTTTTACCGTTACCAACTTTCAAGGGGGAACAATACAATTTTTCAACTAATAATTATAATATGTGTTCAATTCCAAATTAAATGAGATTCGGTATATCTGTCATGGTACAATACGACCATTTGTTTTTATTTAAAAAAAAAAGGACTGTGTTTAATAATGTTTTTTTGCTCCCTATAATAGGTGACTTTACCTTAGGCCTCGTCTAGATGTATTATTTTGTACAAAGTTTCTTTCAAAAATCTCGTAGAGTTCATTATTAATTTCGCAAAAAAGCGCAAGCGTAGGCACCAAAGTTCGCAGCTCTGTACCAGGAAACGAGTGATGAAAAAAAAAAAAAAAAAAAAAAACACTTTTTACAAGACAGACGTAATTTTTTTCCCTCCCCATAAAGAAAGGGAAAAAATGGGGGTGTGTTGCAGATTGTTCGTTGGCGCTGGCAATTCGTCTCCTTACACTTTTTGCCGCGCCGTGCGCGCGGATTGGCTGGACTCCAGGGGGAAGTGGATGAAGAGCCGAGTTTATTGCCGCTGGAGGCTTTCCAAACAAAATTTTCGGCAGTTTGTACGAGCGCGTAGCGGCTTGTTTTTCGGACTATCGCCGCGGCGACCCTTTGCTCTCTGCTAATGTTACATCACTACCGCGTGTATACTAGCGCGATCCGCCACTGAGGAGGGGACGAGGCATGGGCGAAGGAAAGGGACACAACGTAATTTGAATAATCATCCCCTGCTTCTTTTTTTTTTTTTTTTTTTTTACTCGAGAATCTTCGTATTTGCATTAATGGCCCCTCTGGGCACCGGAACGTTGATTGAATTTTTATCTCGTTTCTTGCCCTTTTTTTTCTCAATTTTTAATACTTTTGCTTGGTTTTCTCATTTTTTTTTTTTTCTTTGACACAGTATACTTTAAATATATTTTTAACAAATATATACAACAGGGACAATTTTCTTTCCTTTTTTAAATACATCGCATCGTTTTTTCTGAGAAAAATTCTACAATACTTAAGAAATGAAAAAAAAAAAAAAAATTTCTTTTCAAAGCAAACTGCTGACTGTTATATTATATAAAAACCTACAACTGTTTCACCGTAACGAACGTAATATCCAGGGCAAGCTCGCGTGTCCGATAAAACTTTGCATTGCTTTTTTATTTTATACACTTAGAAAACCTTTTTTCGCAATCGTACAAAGAGCACATACGTGGAAAAAAAAAGGAAGATTAACCCACGCAGGAAAAGCCAATCGGTGGTACAACGTATACCTTGCAGTGTAAAATCACCGTCGTAAAACCCAACGCGTTTACCCACACGCCCACGTAAACGATTATTTTCCAAGCCGTCGTAAACCGCGCGTATACGTGTGAGTCGCGAAAATCACGTCGGGGATGTGTATACCAGCTACACCTATATACCTCATCGTCGAATTGCGCAAGAAAGGAGAAGAGCTTTCTTTTTCGTTTCGTTTCTCTCTGGTGGTGATGCCGTACAGCTCTCAGTCGAGGGGTCATCGGGACTGCACTTGCCGCTCTCTCTTTTATACTCTCGTCTGTCTGGCCCACCAACGATGAATGACTCTTTACATCGTGCACACACACCGGCATCCGTGTGTTACATTATACAGCCCATATATTTATATACCCGGTGGGAACGGAAACAAAAGGAAGAATTCGTATACCGATTAGTTTAGCTCTTGCGATAACGCAAAGCGTCACATTTTTTTTTGTTAAATATTTCATATTCGTGCCAATTGCAGCCTATAAGCGAGAGAGCAGTCAAAAGTGCAATTCAGGGGCCCCTAATTGCCCAGAGTCGCTTCCTGTGCAGTGAACAGTCCGCGCAGCTTTTCCATCACTTCCTTTGTCCGCCCACGTGATATCTCGTAGAACAGTCCCTCGCATAATATACGTACACCGGAGCTTTGTTGGCTCGGAGAAATTTTAGCGGGTCGTAAATCACGCGCGGATGAAAAATCTCATTTTTCCCGCCCTACGCGAATGAGGTATATCTCCACCCCCCTGTGGATTATGGGATCGGGCTGTGGTGTGTTTATTCGGCGTCGCGCGTGGCTGGCTCGAGAGTCATATTGTACTTGACTGTATATACGTCCCTTTGGATAAGGAATCGGCGTCCTGTTCCGTGTGTATTATATACGTGTATATATATACATACAAGAGATTGTTGTCTCCTTATCCTCCAGTATTTTTGTGTCTCGTGTAATGTGCCATCGATGGATATACCATTTGCTCTTATCGTTGATTGATATCTTTTTTTTTTTTTTTTTTTTTTTTTTTTGGACTCGTGTGTGTGCTTTTGGTGCCCTTTTTGACCCTGAGAGTTCGATTTGTTCTTGATTGGCTTGATCAAAGCCGAATGTTTTAAAAAAATCGATGGCTTGTATACTTGAATATCCATACGAAATTACAATATAATATATCCTGCCATTGGGTGAAAAATGTAAGAAAGATTTGCTAGAAAGAAGGACTTAGTTGCCAAAGAAAAAAAAAAAAAAAAAAAAAATAGGAATAGTTGACAATGTGTAAGTAGCCGTTGTTGTTTGAAAAATGGAGAAACTACATGAATTTTTTTTTTCGCACTAAGTTTGTCTTGCGGTTCTGTATGGCTCACGACAAAATGTTTTTTTTTTTCTTTCCGTAAAGAAAAATTTTTTTTAATTCATCATTACATCTGGTGGGAGAATACTATTACGATGAATCTAAATCAGTGCATGTACGAAACAAGAAAGAGTTACATTGTTGGCTTGCACAGTCCAGACGGCAAAATAATAGACCTTCGATCTCAAAATCGTACTCTTTGGTTCGGGACCAACAGTACATGATAAAAAACGGCTCCATCTTTTTTTTCTAAATCCACGGGAAAAGAAAAACCAAGCTGTTACACACTCGAAAAGTGCATTATAACAACCGCTCGTGTCTAGACGAGTGATGGCGTTTATCATCGTCGTATTTATTTTTACGCTGTACGTGCAACATGTATACATACAGCAGCACCACAGTTGTAGTAGGTCGTCTGTTTCCCCCCCCCCCTCCCACATACTTTCTATATACACACACTTACCTCCTCTTTCTCTTCTGTTCAATGTCAGTGTCAGAATATACCATGTGGGTATATACATACGTACGCACATGTAAATGGTGTATCATCATGGTTTGTGCTTATCATGCAATTTAAAACACGCGCAAAGCCAAATACGAGCGGGACAAGGAAAAAAAGAAAAAAAAAAAAAAAAAGATACATCTTATACCTACAACTCACTCGGGACTGCTAAGCTTAGCCTCTCTCATTTTTTTTTTTTTTTTTGGGCGCGTGTTATCACTAAGTACTTTCAGATCAATCACATGAAATTCAATCACACGCGTATTATAGACGTGCGCGCGGGTGTACAAGTGGCGTACGAAATAATTTTTAACCGCCACTCATCAACTTTCTTTTCTTATTTGTATTTGACAAATATCCGCATACGTTTATACTATGTAAATACAAGGGCGTATAATTATATCAGTAGGTATGGTAAGTCAATTATAGGTACGGTGTGCCCGGAGACGGAGAAAATAACACCCACGGGTGGTGGGGGGGGGGCGCAAACAAGTTGGGCATTCAGGGGTTGATGCGCCGCCGCAACAAAATAGAGAATCTCGGGCGCGCACGCGTCTCCCATAAATAAAGCCAGAAATAAAGAAATCGAGTTCTTAAAGGAGAAAAAAATAAAAGGAACAAACAGCGAGAGAGAGAGAGGGTATGCACAGTTCCAGGGACTATTTTCGTGTATGTACGCTCGTGGGGTGGTGCATCAGAGGGACACGGAGAGCAGCTGAACAGTTAAAGCCCCGCCGACTTACAATATCTTTTGCACCACGTATTATACATATATATATATATATACCCAATGTACGGTGTGTAGCAAAAGTAGACGCTCTAAAATTGGCTCTTAAGAGCTGGTATACCCCATCCCTTTTTTTTTTACTCATTTTTTGGTACACATATAGCTAAGCGCGCGTCGTGTGTATATTTACTCTTTACGCGTGTCTCATCTACCTCCGGCCGAGGGGGGTAGGAGGGGTACGGACGAATAATGTAGCCAAGACGCAATTAAATCGGAAAAGACTCTCATCTGACTTTGCGTAAAAGGTACATAATATCATTCCCTTTGGTCATATATTTGTTTTGTTTTTTTTTACCTTTATACCTTTGATGAAACTATAATGTCGTTTGTCAACTTTGTAAATAATTTTAATGATATCTTACCGCAGGACCAATTATTATTAACCACAGATGAGTTGTTTTTATTCACTGAGAGAAAAAAAATTATAAAAATTGTAGAGAAATTTTAGGACCAATAAATCGGCTGCAAAAAGGGAAAAAGTTGTTATTATTATTAACAGTAAAGATTACAGTTCGAAAAGTAAAAATTTGTTGTTGAAATGATAGTTTTTTTTTATGGAATTTCACTAAAATTTATATTAATTTTTTTCCTCTCGGTGATATGCAAGGACATATTTAGTTACACCGATAAACTTCGTTTTTATGAGTATACATATCCCAATTATTCATTGATTAACTTAATGTAATTTATCAACGAAACATTTATATTTCCCAAGAAATTAGTAACGTATTACGTATACACACACCTTACATTTATAATCAGTATAGTATAGTTAGTAGACACTTGGAGTATATATATACATACACCCCCCCGTCAGCCACGTGCCGTCGCTTTCCTTCTCCTCCTCCTATATATTTTACTCGACAAATGCGACTAGGAACGCACTTTAATTAAACGCTTGTGCACTCACGTGATTGAATCTCTCTCGGGAAACTATTAGCGCCCGCCCCCACGTGCGATTATATTATTCTTCGTGTACAAGTACGCGCGTGCATTACACGCTCAAAGTGTTCTCTGTATAACTTTGTTGCCGGAGTCTCGTTTTAATTTCGTTTATTGGCCAGTTGCGAAGTTGCGCGCAAGCCACACTTAGCTTATCACGTACCTACACCTCTACATTTATACGTCTCCCGCTTGCTTGGCAAAGCACACGCGTCTTTTCCCCCCTCCCCCAACTCTCTCCCGCTCGCGGATCTGAATTTTCAATCTTATCTCTATGCGTATATATATGTGTACCCCCGCACATAGCGTAGCATATTCATGACGCGTCCGCGCTTACTGTACACATATATGTATATATATTTGCGCACAGATGCGTGTTGTACACGCCTATACATATACACTTGGTATAATAAAGTAGCGGAGAAACAAAGAGACCACAACAGTCGTATACATTCTATGAGGGTGTATAGGTAATAATTATACTCGTGCCGCGTCTTTTGGAGGCTTGTTTTGCGTTTCCCCGCGTGCAACTTTTATCGTAAGTACTTACTCTTCAAATTTTTTTAATTGTGTAGTAGTGAATACGCGTACCTGCCGTGCGTGTTAAAATAGTGACTGTATACTTTAGTGGTGAAATTTTACTCTTATGGTGTTTTTCATGTATTCATAATTTATCGAAACAGTGGATTATCACTCTAAATGTACATAGTGTGAAATACATTCCGTATGTATTTATTATTTCTTCTACTTCGCTAATTTCATTGTTGATGGTGACAAATAACGATATTATTGTTATTCACTGAAAAATTCAAGGATTCATCGTTTGCTAGATTAGTTCCAAGTATCTGAATAATATCTCTTGAAATAAGGTGTTACATTATTTTCTTTCCCAATATTGTTGTCTTGTTTCAAGAGAACATATATTTACTGTTTCTATAGTAAATGTTAATTTTTTTTTTTTTTTATTTCCCCCCAATGTAAGCTACAACAACTCTTTTCGATCCGATTAAGATATCTTATTAGATCACCAATGTACACAAACATATTTTTAATACAAAATCACAGTGGCCTCAGAGCAAATACCATCATGTTATTTTCACCATACGTTTTGCAAATAAACGTCTTGTTCGCTACTTAAAATTAATTTAGTGTACAGGTAAAGCGGTGCATGTAAGTACACACCCGTGCTATTGTTTGTTTTATCATCGCCTCTATATATTATTGCTACGTGGAACATGCACACACCCCCCCTCCCTTTTTTTTCAACACCTTGGTTAGTTAAATGTATACTTAATATATTGAGACACGCGTGCACGCACCTTCTCAAACGCGCAAAGTGTCAGTTATAGTGTATACAAGTACAACATACGTGTAAATGTAATAAATGATAATATAATTTATCTCACGTGGTGCAAAAAGAGAGAGAAATGAGGGCGATTTCCGGGTCGTTTTGTTGTATATAATACAGTAGGTGACGTGGTGCAGGTCTGCGTTTCATCTCTTGCTCTGTACGTAACTATATGGTTCTTCGTCACTTGAAGGCGACGCATCAACGCGGAACAGTGGTAATTTACGGCATCACGGAGACGACGATGCTCTCGATCAAAAAAATCCGACGAGCGTGCTCGCACGCGCAGTCAAGTGGTGTCGGTGAAAAAGGGTACAATTGAAACAAACCATGTAATAATAAGCACATCTACACCTGTGTATGTATATTATGTGGGGACACCTCGTCGGGGAGAAGCGAGAGATATGAGATTAGGAGACGATGGTGTTTTCCCCATATCTATATGTAGCTTTTGAATATACATATATTATATGTATACGCGTGATCGAAGCCCACGAGGGTCTTGACATTCGAGAAATCGATCATATATTATACGGATTGTATATACTTATTTACACTTGAAAGGAAAGGAGAGAGGAATTGACGTTAATTGGACGTACCTTTCTCTTACCGATAATTATACCAATATACGTGTCTCTGCCCATTTCCACATCTATATATATTTATGCCCCGATACGTCGACTCCCCATATACTTACTCGCGTAAAACATCCATTCACGCGCCCGCGAACCGTTACTCAACTCACCAAAGTTAAAAGGGTACACCTATATATTTATTGGAATTGAATGTCTATTGGGTTTTAAGTGCGCGCGTCTATGTACTCGTGTCTCCGATCGATTTTCCATTCAACGGGGGGGCTCCAACTGTTCCTAATACATGTGTATATTATACTATATATAATGCAACAGCAGCAGCTGCCGGCATGCAAATCGCACCCACACCGCTTGTGATGTATATATATATATATATATATATATAACGGATTAGGTGGTGGTGTTATGGTCACGCCCCATTGTTACACGTACATTGAAACTATAAATATAAGCTCATCTTCTTGTTCCCTGCGTTGCGCCTAATGTGTGTGTGTGTGTGTGGTATATATTATTGTGTTTATTGTGTTACTGGCCAAAATATGCACGCGCGTTATAAGCCTCCGCTTCGTAATCTCCCTCCCTCTCTCTAATCTCTTTATTCGCTATGCACACTGTGTGTAGTTAAGTTTAGGTTGGATTCTGATGGAGCTTTGATTCAATTAGCTCGGGTTTTTTTTTTTTTTTTTTTTTCTCGTCTCACTGGTTACTTTAATCGTTTGTACTTTTTTTCCTGTCTTTGATCGGTTGAGGTACGGTAAATGTCTTTCTTTTTAAAAATTACGTACATCCCACACATTACAAAAACAAGATACACCCTATATTTACGGAATTATAGTAAAAACTCGTACTTATATACATGGATCCTCAAAAATCTCCGAGTATGTCATCTCAAAATAAGTAGTTCATTTCTGCCGTTTCGAGTAAAAATAATCACTTTGAGTATAAATTAAGTTAAGATTTTACGAGTGTTTAACCATTACCAACTTCATTCAAAATATATAGTGTTGTAGAACAAACGACTGCACATTTTTTTTATACATTTTTTTGAAAATGTAACATAGTATATATTTTTTCATTATGTAATAATTGTCACTATACTGACATCATAAATGACACCCAAATACAATTTCTCCCAACGCGAGTGTATAATATATGTCCAAGCTTTCCTAGTAGTAATTATTATTACAGCACTTTTCTGAGTGTACAAGAGAGCCCAAAAGTTATAGGCATAAAGTCAAGATTCACGGAATGATATACTTTATAGCAGAGACAAATAATAACAATAACGAGACTCGACTTGCGCACTTTCGACCGTATACAATACTTCTTACGTATAGGTATATCATATATATATATATACTCACGTATGGTAACAATGCCCAAATTGATTCCCTCGTATCCGCGCTACAAAGGATTTCAGTACAGTACCGCGAGAATCCCCCAGGAGGAAGGAAACAGAATTTCCTGCCCATACACCCTTTTTCTCTCCGTCACTTTGTGTATCTCTTCGTATACGTGTGTATATATATATGCATGGCCCAAAAGAGAATCGCCGAACAAAAGTCCGTTCCGAAGCGCGCGGACTGTACCGGAAACTAGTACTATACTCGGGGGGGGGGGGGTGGTATAGTATGGGTCTAGTTCGCGGTAGACTATGCAGTCATTTTTGCTTATCCGGTACTACGTGAACGCGCATGTGTGGAAACAATGAAAAGAAAAAAAGAAATAAAACCATCAGAGCACGTCGTTGATATTGAATCCTATGAAAAAAGGGATAAAAATGGTAAAAGTGTTGGAAATGATAAAACGGTACATTGTGTGCTGATTAGTGACGAGATAATATATTGCGGGTGACGGTGAAAGGATGACTTTCTCTTCGTTTTTTTTTTGCGTTTATACGAGGTAGTGTTCATTCCGGGATCGCTTTTTTGCTTCTTCTTATTCGTACATCACCTGCATCGTAATGTGTGTATATATATACGGTATTCTCCTCCGTTTCATCAGTATGGTGAGACATTTTTCCTTGTGCTCCTTACACCTATTGTTACGTCAGGCGCACTTTGCACACTTTCATTGCTGATTTTTAATTTCTTGTTCGATCGATCAACATCTCGCGTCATCGTAATACGAAGAAAATCCTCCTTTTGTTACATTGGCAAATGTATCCTTCACGTCTCTACAATACATCGATGATTATCTTTTTTTGTTTTTTCTTTTTCTTTTGCTAATCAACTCTAATCGTAATCCCAACTAACCCCTTTTTTTCCATGAACTTTTAAAAGAAAAAATAGACGATCAACGACCCACCGCGAGAAATCTCGTCCCCCTCATATAAATGCTTACACGTCATACCTATATGCCTCATCACGAAAATCTAAATCAATCAATATCGCGAGTTGGGTCATCCACGCGCCGATTAGACTCTCGGGGCTGCAAGTACATTTATATTTACATACATACATACAGCACTGCATATACTTCCGCATCGCGCATATCATTATATATATGTGAGCTATATATACGTAACGATTCGTTATCAATTTCATTTCAGCTCTCCCGTACCTACTTCTTCTTCTCCTCGCTGTGGTGTATACCCAAGTATACGAATACACGTACAACCAACTCCCCCGCACGCGTCGGCCCACATCAAAAGAACAATGAGCTCATTCCCCTCGCTCGTGTACATGTATATATATAGACGTATTATGTGTGTACGATAATGTATATGGTGTACGTATATATAAGTATACGAGTAAAACAAACAAATATAAGTAGAGGAGGAAAGAGTCGTTGTGAGAAATTAGTTGCCGAGCACGTATACACACCCACCCACACGTGACAGGTCAACTTCAAGTCTCGCATACAAATGATCATAAGTGTATATATGCATATAAATATACACCCTGCAAGTGCAACGAAAGGGCCCGTACGTATATGTATAAGTATACCCTTGACCGATTCAAAACATATATATGTATGTAGCGTCTCTCGAGTACAAGTGCTCGATGTACGATTTGTTCGATTGTCGATGAGAGAATTTTCGTGTGGGCATGAAGAAAAGAAAGATAAACGCCATGTATGAAAGTAATGTAAGATGCACCGCGCTACTAAAATATATACCTATCGCCAAGCGTTTTTATATTTCCGGACGTTTGAAAGCTCGTTCGCGCGCGCTTTAATTGAAAAAGCCAATGGAGCGTGATGCAAGACTCGCGCATAAAATACCCATCAACCTTTCGAACCAAGTACATAATATTATTATATGGAATACATCTCCCGTGTCAAACATAAATAAACATTATATACATGTTACAACTGTGGTGCCCAAATGCAAGCTCAGTCTGAGCTTTATCTTGTATTCTGATGGTTTTTAAAAATATAAAAAAAAAACAAAAAATTTAAAAGGATATATGAGTATTATAGATTGAATCTCTCTCTCTCTCTCTCCGTGTGTTTCAATTGAAGCCCTTCCATTCTTTTGGTTCTTCGACCCTTGTCCACTTCGTACCTACATTATATATATATATATTGATCGCTGCCGTTTTCACATGTATATTACATAGTAGGTCTATGTGCATAAGAAACCGGCGTGTGGGCATGCAAACAGGCCCTGCTTTATATACGTACATACACGTCTTTTTGTTTTTTTTGTTTTTTTTTTTTTTCACGTGCACGAGCTCACAGCCCACGTATATAACGAGAACTTGCACCGCGTGATGCTTATATTGCACGCGCGTGTGTGTGTGTACACGTAGAGTATGTAAGTATTGCGTGCGGTGTACTTTAACCGGAATATATATATATATACATACCCGAGAGAGCTGCAGAGAGCGTCGTCGTGTCTTGGTCCATTGTATATTGACGACGTGTGCTGTGTGTGCCACTGTCGTTAAAAAAAAAAAAAAAAAAAAAAAAGAAAACTTGCGCCCACAGATTGACTTTAATTGATGTATATAGTGGGTCAGAGAGAGAATAACGTGTCCATATTTTATACATATCTATTACGTGTACGATACATCTTCTAAAGTTGATGTATATATGTAAATGCAGTATATTTTTGAGATAAAAAGAAATAGTAGTGTTGATGACATTAGTAAGTAACTTGACAAGACGTTGATGAAATAGAGATTAAGATGAGAGGTGATGACGTGTGAAAGATCGACCAAGTATGATTCATATATTATATCCTACTAAATGTATTGTACAATTAAGTACGTAGGTATATATATATGTAAATCACGCAAATAACATAATATACGACAATATAATACATGTGTGCGGTGCAGCATATAAGTAACAAGGCCAAGCGCGACACACGACACAAATGCATATATGCACCGGCCAGACATATAGGTAATATACATTATCATAAATAGGTGACGATGACCATTGACATACATATTATACTTGTGCGTCGCATAAATAAAAAAATTACAGCGGAAGCTCGACCCCGTCAACGTATACATGTATACACGCATCGATTGATCCACATTCATCATATTAAATTTATGCACATTGCACATATGTGTATATATATATATAGGTATAAGCGCACGCGCTACGCAGTTTCAAGCCATTTATTTTCATTAATGAATTTGAGCCGCCAATTAACTCATTTCGTCCATTGACTCTGCAGTAGGTATATATATGTGATTGCAACGCAACATGTATATTGATTTTATATACATATATATGTATAAACAGCCTAATTTTTTTCCATATATGTATACCAAATTCCCATAAAAGGTACACCAATATGTTATATAGCACACTATAGACGCGAATTCGCGTAAATTCATATACTATACCAATGTACCTACACCATGGCTGTATGATGATACACCCGCTGATTTATATATGTGTGTGTGCAATATATATGTATCTCGTTGCACCGCATATATATTTTATATATCCTCCTCCGTCCTCCCGAACGAATCTCGCTGTATATATACATATACTGTCGCTCGCTGAAAGTTCTTCCTCCGCGATCTCGCTGACAAATGTACATATACATATATGTATGTATGTAAGGCCCGGTGTTATAAATAATACCCCTCCTCCGGTCGGAGCGAGAGATATACTTGATTCCGAGAAAGATAGCGCGCGGAGGCGTCGATGCGGTCGGATATGTGTGTACGGGGGGGGGGGGAGGAAAAAAGGTCCACCGGTGTAAATGTGCACGGCCGCACCTTGGCTGTCAAAATATACTCGCGCGCGTGTGTGTGTGAGACGAAGCGGAAGGAATGGACCGTTGCCGTCGCCCCCGAAGACAGGAGAAAAAAGGGGTATTATTGTGTATTGGAGATCGAAGCTCCTCGCAAACGCTAAATTCCCATTTGTATGAAGCGCGAGAGAGGGAGTGTCGAGTGATAATAATATATCGGCTCCGCGGTATATTATAGAGTGAATCGTTTTTTCTTTTTGTTTTTAATTGTACGTCCCTCCCGTGCTGCCCCTTTCCGTTTTTCTTCCCGAAAATAAGGAGGTCAATGGACGAAATTGTTCCTGATAGTTTACGTTTCCGCATTGGTGAAGTAGTAGTTGCTGTATACATAGCTGTACAATGTGATGGGTCGTATATTATGCCAAAAGAGTGAGATGCGCCCCAAGATGTATATATAATATATTATATAGATTGCATTGCCCGCAAATTTCTTAAATTTTGTTTTAAAGGCGTATGGAGTGTCCGCAACCCCATATTCTTATTTACATACTCGCGCGCGCTTGAACATTGTATTAGCTTGAAATAAAGAAAGAAAAAAAAGGAGATTTTTGAATCGGCAACGCGCAAGTACTTCGTATTGCCGAAGCAAATATTTTTCCTCGGGTGAAATGGTGAAATACGACGAGGTATAGACTCACAGCCGGAAACAACGTAAATTTTCCAAACCTATGTATATGTATAAGTAAACTGCGGGTGGAATTTCAAGAGAGGGGGATAGGCAACAGTGTCGCGTCGGATCACTCATCGACACTCGAAAAGGGGAGGGTGGGGGGGGGAGGAGAAAAAAAAAACACGGGAGAGAGAGAGATAACGGAGCAGAGTGCACGAAAGTGAGCGAGAGTTGAAGAGATGAAAAAAAACGCAAAAGTGACTGGTTTATGTAAATACAAAGTGAGCGCGCACGTGGCGGAAGGAGTTTAGACCGCCCTCCTCCCCATGCCCACCCGTGTTGTATAATATATACACCTTATTGGAGTACAATCTGCGTTGTGCACGGGCACGCGAGTAGCTTTGCTCTCTCGCGGGGAAGGCTTATTTATATTCATACGCGTCGATGCAAAGGAGAGTCCGCGCTGATGGCTGATTTACACCTCGTGTGTATGATGATATACAGTGAGGGATATGCCGCGAAAACTAGTGGAAAACTCGTATTGTAATGTGCTCCGTCGTAAAATGTGCGCGCTGCTGTCTGTACATATATAGGTACAATAATCCGTGGAGACTCCCTAAAATGTATGGGAATTCGAGGATTCGCGTTTTATTTTATGCGCATACGCGTATGTACGCAAAATACGTAAATATATAATGTAACGTATATGCGGCGTGTACCCTCGTGTATCCTGAATTATGTATGTCGAGTGTCATTGTGGGTTTTGCCCATTGAAGCGCTTGAAAAAAAAAAAAAACAAAAAAACAAAAAATACGCCTGTACTTATATACTCTTTGTTACAATGAACATCAGAGGTGTTTCTTCATTTTGCCTCGTAATATTCGAGATTACATTTTAATTCGGTTTGGACTCGGAAGTCCGCCTCTTTCGTTTTTACGGTCAAAGTACAGTAGGTCGTCGTAGTGGGGTGTGCTAATTTCGTACAAATTTCCATATATTTATACCATTTATGGTGGTTTCGCGCCTATGTAATTGCAGCTATATAGTCGGTCGTCCACGTGGGAACTAAAAAAAAAAAAAACAAATCTTCACGTCCGTTCGATCATCGTGGGTAACGGTAAAAACCCATTCATGCCCAGGTCGATCAGCCGCAACTGCATTTTTGAGGACAATCGTAATAGGTATAATATACTCGAGAGAGAGAGAAAGAGAGAGGAACGAGCGCGTCGCGTTGTTGACTCCTTATCTTTCTCCTTACGTGGATTTATAACGTGGTATATGTTCACTTTGAGAGCGCTATGGGTACATATATATATATATATATGTACACTTTATTTCCGACGAGATAAGAGATAGGCTTTGGATGCTGTGGGGAGATAATGATAATAAATATGAAATGATTGCGTACATATTACGAATACATGTATTTTTCACACCGAGAAATGCGAAGCATCAAGAAACTTATAGAGAGATGGAGAAAAAGCTCGGGAGGATATATACATATGCACCGCTGCAGACGCGCGCTAAAGTTGAAAAACGAGGCTGTGCCGCGAAGCCGCGATGTACATGTATATAGTTTCCTCCTCCTGCGTATGTACAATAAAGTACACACACACACACACACGAGAGAGAAAGAGAGTAAAGTCACCCGACACTTCCGCGTTTACGTGCTCCCCGGCGTTGACGTCTTTCTGCATAATATAACATGGGTGTGTATCTTGATCCCCATTTATGCGTGCACGCGTACACATATATATATATATATATATATATATATATATATATATATATATATATATATATATATATATATATATATATATATTCACACACATGTGTGGGCAGTGAAAGCGCCGACTCTTGTACCGCCAACCGCGGGCAGTAGCCGTTTCATACACGTATACCGATCGACAGCGGTCCCTTTTTTTATTTTCTTCCCTCATCGATCGATCGCACTATTTATAAAAGCGAGTATATAGATTGATTTCGCGCGTTACTTTTTTAGTAGGTATATGGAGGCTGTGTCTTTTTTCATCAATTTTATTGGGACGAAATATCTTTCAAGAGTAATGTCGGCTGGCGTGGACCAGTTGTTGCAGCCGCGTGTTATTGAATCTCGATTTGGGGTTCAAGACGCGCGCAGTGTGGAAGGGACAGCAGCAGTTCCGTGGCCTTAATGGTCGAATGATGGCAGTTAAAGATACACGTGTGGAATGAATTCAGAAGTCGATATTAATAGGTACTCCTTTTTTTTTTTTTTTTTTTTTTTTTTTTTTTTTTTTTTCTTCAATTTGATCATCAATAAGAATGAATGAATCCGAGTGCTGTGCGAAAAAAAAAAAAAAACATAGACAAAGGAAAAGTCTCGCAAGATTTTAACAGGTGAAATGGTAAAAAAATTGATTTGCCCCCAGTAGGTATGAATTTTAATTCCAAACATAATTAATCGGTAACCCAATGAACGAACGAAGATAATCGTACAACCCATGCACGTTATTATTTCGAGTGGTATATGTACCAACAATAAGTCAACCAACTAATTCAAATAGTGAAACGTTGTTTACTTGGTATAGATAAATAGTTGAAATAAGTCTTGCATCTTAGTGTATGATGTTATTATTTTGAAAAAGTTGCATGTTTATAATAACTTTTTTTAAATTAAGCGAGTGGGATGAAGAAGGGAAAAAAAGTATAAAGGAACAACTGTTGCAAACCAATGGGTAATATAATAATAATATTGTCGTATGAGAGAGCGAGTCCCGAATCGACGCCGAGTCTCTTAATCTCACAACACAAAGGATATTATACCCATAGAGACGATCGGAAAGTCAATTGGTATAATATATGTGTACTCGCGCTCAATAAAGACGACACAAAGAGAGCAGCATCTCTCTCTCCCTCACTTGGTCGGTGACTTTTCGTCGAGTTTCGAGTGATTGTGACGATACGCCCGCACACGCGACATAAATCTCAATGCAACGTCAGCGTCAAGCCCGACATTGTTGCCTAATCATATTTATACGTCTTCGCCCGAGATCATTTGACGGACGACCGAGAGCAACCCCCGCAAGGGTCGACGTCCTTTGTATAAGCGTAAACTTTTTTTTTTTTTTTTTTTTTCTCTCTCCCTTATCCCCCCGATTTCCCGCATACAGTCGTCGCTCGTGTCTACCCAACGCCGCCAAGAGAGGCACAATAGAAGAAAAAAAAAAGAGCAGCCGGCTGGCCGGTTGCCCTGTTTCGTCTGTCTGTCCGACGCGCAAAAACCGCCACCGTTTTGCGGATTTGTCGCTCCTGCAGTGCACCGCGCGATGGCTCTTTTTGCTCCGCGCGTCTTTGTCTGGCAGGGTTTTTGCTCGTGCGGAGAATAACGATTGCCCCCCCCTCCCCAACGTTAGTTTTGGCTGGAAAATCAAATTGCCCCCCTTTTTTTTCATCGGATTACACGGCCGATTTGTCTTTAACTTCCTTCCGCTCAGCCACTCGTGTGTTTTTTTTTTCTCATACATCTCGCCTCTTTATAATTAGCTATATACTACATGGTTATACTTTCTCAAAACCAATTCGGAGGTCAAAGAAAAGTGGTGGGAAATGAAAAAAAAAAAAAAAAAAGGGATACGAAGCGACTCGAGCGATACGCGATCACCAACCGACGTTTTTTTTTTTTTTTATCAGCAGCCAAACATCGACGGTCCACGGAACTTTTCCGAGAGTAGCTACGTGGCTATACATGTGTACCTTATACACCTACGCGGAGATATGTAAGTGCCCCCGATCAACCTGTATACATATATATAGTTGGGCAACGATAACGTGATGTTTCAGCTTGGGATATTACGCTCCCAAGACTTAAAATTGTACAAATTTAATTTAACCGATTGCCGACGAATGAAAATAGTGGGGCTTGAACGCGAGGAAGAAAAAAAATTTCGTCCACTCATTCTTGAAAATTACTGTTTCAAAACCCACGTACCTTCATCTCCACGTAACCGTGGCGGGGAAGGAGGGGTATTAAATTTATACTCGATTCCGCTCGTCACCTTTTCAAATCTCGTCTCGTCTCGTTTGTTGTTATTTATTCCTCGCCTCGGTGTGTTGTTTTGGTATATTATTACGTACTCACACGGAGAGAAAAACGAAAAATCTTGAAACTAAATACTCGATGTATATACCCATACCCTTATGAGGATGACGAGGCCCTCCATAGGATACTCTACTTATTTAGCCACAATTTCAACAATTTAAGTTATATGTCTGTACAAAAAAAAAAAAATGATCAGATTCCAACATTTTAAAGTTGTTACACAATTGTTGACAACAAATAAAAGTTGCACCATGCTTACCTATACCTACACATAGATAATAAAGTAACGTTAAACGAACAGGTATGTCGAATTCGATACTTGGTCCACACGTAGGTATGTATGTATATAGCACACACCATACCACACCATATACAATGTGCACCTATATATAGTAATCTATAAGGCTAAATAGACGCCACACAGAGCCTTACATATATATATATATATATCTCACATCCTCAATTAGCCGCGTGTGGTGTATACATATATACGACGGAATGCGCGCTTCTTCCTGTAACAATTTCTATACGTGTATACCTATACGTATACATAAATACATCGTACAAGGATATCGATTATCATCTGTACGCGTATTTTTTCTTTTTTGTTTTTTTTTTACATACACTACCGATAATACGAACACGCGGGCGTGCCATGTGTAATAAACGCGAGAGAGAGAGGAAGTGAAAATTTTCTCCGCCCGCAGCGCGGATAAGTGTATACGTGTAATGGTATTATAAAGCGAGAGAGAGAGAGTATACGGCTGGTGTAATGGTGTTGCTGCAGGGTATGTATATACTATATATATACAGTGTGCCGTTTCACTTAGCCACCCGCGAGTTTCATTGACGAATTAATTTTCACTCGGTTGGCTTCGACGTGCACGACATGTACGGAAATTCATGGCGACATTATTTATTTATTTATTTTTTTTTACTTTTCGCAGCGAGCTGAATGACTAATAAAGGAGTTTGCATATACGTGTCCCGTTTTGCGTGACAATACGTAGACATACGTGCAGCTTTGACAATTTTTTAAAGTGTTTTCATGCAAAAGTTTCGTCGAAAAGCACAAAGTGCCCGGGTGCTTTACATCGAACGAGGATTTTTAGCTTGTGTACACTATCAAGCGACCCGATCGTCTACGCGCCCCTTTTGTGGGTGAACATAAATATACAAATAACAAAGAGGGAGAAACGACAAATAACGATATTATTCTCCGGTTGATGTACATATTTATGTTTTCGTCCAACTTGACGAGTGTGTAGCGGTTAAGGCGATCGGTACGAAAAATCGGTAGACACGCGCCTAAAAGGTCGAATCAAGCGCAGACTGCGGTTGATGCTCTATATATATGCGGATGAAGAAGAGAAATAATAGAAATACCGAACAGCGACAAAAAGAGAAGGCGTTGCCCAAAAAATCGGTATGGTTTGTACTGCACCCCGATATATATAAGGCAGTGGTGAATCGGCAGTAATAACTTTAACTTCCCGGAGCTCGGCCGATTCGTCACTTGGCACGGCGCGTTTCAAAAGCTCACGACACGGGCGGGGGGGGGGTTACACGCATTATACGAGTTTAACGATTTAGCTGGGCGTTTCGGTTTTCTACTCGCTCGTGTATACAATAACGCAACGCGGGGCCGTTCAATCGCTCAGAGTCAAAGATCGATTTCTCTCCCCTGCGTGTGTATATATATATATATATATATATATATATATATACGGGGTTTTGTTGAGAAATTAAAGGTTTTCCTCCTCGAAAATTTTTGCTCCTCGGGGGAGGCGAATCGTATATTATATATAATGTGGTCTTCCTCGAACTCGCTGAGCCAAGCGTGTACTTGTATATATCTATAGTCGAGACGATCGGCAAAGTCTTGGGGCCCAAGGGGGGGTTTTGCCAAATTTACAAAAGGTGTTTAATTGTCATAAACAAATTGGGTGTGTAAGAGGGTGAAAAAAAGATTTCCAAGCACCGGTGGGAGAAAAGTGTTGACCGGCAAAATCTGTGGCTTTCGCGCAGACGGCGCTCCTTATTTTCATGAAACCTCGCGTTCCAAAAAGTATAATGATCCAATATACGATTGTGGGAGTCATAAAATTTCTCGCTTTCGAATTCGGCAACAGTTCATGGATGATTATCGCTCGTTCGGTAGAAAACGAGAAAACAACAGTATAGTACAATTTTCCCGGATATTTTCCTTGGACGAGACGTGTGTCACTCGGAAAAAGCGACTTGTTATCTCATCCCAGAAAACTACAATACACATACGCTTGGTATCTTAATCCTTTCGAGCTAATTGAACTGTACGTGCTAAAGTTACGGTGAAAGCCGATTTTTCCCGTCAATGACAAACAAACCACTTGGCCGTGGTCGTGTATAAATTGCAGTGCAACAAGGCCCTGTACATCATTTGACAAATATCGCTTTATTTGGTAACAACTTGCTCCAAAGTGTCCATACACCCTACACCGCTCGTGGACTTTAAGCAACACCGACAGCGTTTTTACTTGTCTTCCAAGGTAAGTTAATTTTTTTTCTTTTCCATTACAATATGATACTTGTGGCGTTTGTTACTCGTTGTGCGTATGTAATCCTTTGAAAAGCTGGATATGCTGTAGGTACTAAAATGCGCATTTGTTTACAGGTATAATTGTCGTTAATATGTATAGCCAGCAATTTGGATCCGCCTCACCGAAGCGCGCACCTTGGTGTGAAAAAAAAGTGCCGTTGACCTACGACTCGGGCAACCTCAGCCTGGATCGGTTGTTCGCCCACTACCTGGGCAAGCAGGCGCGTCGCTGTCGCAACGAGGATCGGGTGAAAACGGCCATGGCCACGGTCAAGGAGAGTCCCAAGTGTGCCCATGAACCTCACCTTGGGTGTGATCGGTGGTGCCAAGAGTGGACCAAGCCCGCGGTCCATCCAAACGAGCACTTGTATCGCCAGGTCCACCCGTTCTACGAGCAGATATACGATCGTTACCGCGAGGATGTCAAGAGAGCAGCTACGGGATTCCGGTGCACGTGCATGGCCAGGGGCTCACCCTTCGACCTGTGCTTTTGTATGAACAACGACAGACTGGCGAATCGTCCGAGGAGCGTAGCTCGCAAGCTCAGCTACGATGACTGCGATGATGTTTGAGATGTTGGGCGATTGACAGATTTGGAATTTTTTTCACGCCTAGTGCTGTTGTGCCATGTGGAAAGACATTTTGTTTATTTTGTCGTCCATTGGGTTTTCACTGCGTTTTTTACCGCCCACACTTTTATACGTACATAAGTGGAAAAGTAAGTTGTTGGACAATAGAATGGATATGAATGTTAAACGTGAATATAAATGTGTGTATGTAAAAAATGTAGCGATAAGTTGATAATAAACAATACGTTTGCAAAACTATTGGTTAATTTTTTGCGTACAATGTGCACAACCATTTTACCAATACAGGGTATAGTATATTTACACCTGCTGAAAAATGTCAAATTGAGTTTTATCCCAATTGTAATTGTAAGTGACAATGTAACAGATAATTACAATTTATTTTATGTCACACCTAAAATTATTGTTAAATTATCAAAAAATTCGAGTAACTTGTACTAAATACAATCAAGTATGACCTACCTTACTTTAAAAGTCTTCCCTTTTTTTTTCCATGATAAATATTCGTTTCAACAGTCCAAAAAAAAAAAAAAAGCAACTAATCAATTTCTTGAATCGTTCGCGGTCATGCAAAACGTTGTGACGGACCTACGAGTACATTGACGATTTTTATTCGTATTGAATGAAATTTTAACCCTAATTGGCGGCAATACGAAGGAAAAACCTCGTACTTATAAATGTTAAAGGTCTGAGAGGATAAAATTAAAAGCCAAGCGAGAAATGCAAACATTTAATTCGTAAACAAATAAACTCAGTTACACCCGATGCGGCCACACCTTTTACAGATTCGGGGGGGGGGGGGTGTGAAAATGATGGTGCTGCGGGGGACCTCGATCCCTTGGCCTTCGCACACTGCAACAACGCAGTGTACAGCGTGTCTCTCTTGCTACTTGAGAATTCTCGCAACAAACGGTGACATGCTAATGTAGTCCTTCTTCTTCGCGGGGACGAAAAAAACAAAGGATATATATATAGGTATACATTGGCTCGCTTGCAAGGACAATCGTGCCCCGGTGCCTCTCGAAAACAGAGATAGGAAACGCTTCAAAGGACACGTACGGAAGCGCCTAAGCGCCACCTAGCCAACTACCACGGAGCTAGCTTCGTGGGTTGATTTGCATAGCTAGCTACTGGCTAGCTATAATCATATTATAAGTATATATATACACAGCAGACCAGGCACAGAACGCAAAACAATCCACGTTTACTTTTTTTTGATAATTTTAGAGATATACATCAATTTTTACGTAAAAACGCGATAATGCTGAACAAGTATATAAATACATACGCATAATATGTTTATAGCTAGCCAGTAGCTAGCTATGAAAATCGACTCATGGAGCTGGCTATGTGAGTTGATTTTCTTAGCTAGCTACTGGCTAGTTATAAACACATTATACGTATATGTTTATATAATTTGACGACAAAATGATTTATTTGTTCAGTATTATCGCGTTTTCACGTAAAAATTGATGTACATCTCTAAAATTATCAAAAAAAAGTAAACGTGGATTGTTTTGCGTTCTGTGCCTGGTCTGCTGTATATATATATTATACGTTATTATGTTGCTGATTTATGGACGAGTGGCACGATTTTTGGGGCGTGCTATACCTACACATGGTTTTTATGACCCGCGCCTTATTTCCATCGGGGGGGTGGGTATATAGTGTACCATATGTACGAGTTTGGCTGTAAAGAAACGGGCTTCATACGTGCAATTGGAGGAGGACAAAAAGTTTATGTAGAAAACGTCATTACAGTGACAAAAAAAAGGAAAAAAAAATGCGAAGTTTCTGCAGCGTGAATACAAAAGAAGAGGAATGGCATCAGAAGCCGCGGAGGAGCCGATAACGAAAGCGTCGTTGCCTTAGTACGTACAACGTGAATCTTGATAAGACCGTTAGGGAGCGAGAAAAAGAAGATGATTCCTATATACGTACCCCTTAAGGGCGTAGGTATACGCGATACAATATTTACTCCTTATATACAGGAGCAAAACATGTGTGGTAGGGTGGTTACTTTGCCGGCCAGCCTTGCTTGGTAGCTGCGTGTGTATACCTATTATTGATATTCACATTATACATATATGTGAAATACCTTCTTCGTGTACGAATTGGTTGGAAAGACAATGTGCACATGTTGTGTGGAAATTTGAACACATTTAAATTTCCCTCCAAACGTGGGTACGTCTTCGATATACTTATAGGTACTCGTGCAACGATTTTAGGAGCCGTTTATTGGTCAGACTATATTTTACATATAGACACTCTCTATGAATTTTTGAACCAGCGCAGCTTCAGTAACTGCTGCTTTTAAGCACATCTGTATTATTATATGGCTAAAATGTTTGTAGTCTATGATAAATATAAACTCTCTAACTCTAAAGTACCAATAACGTAAGAAGATCTCGTTGCTCTCGGACGGTTTTTGACCACTTGAAAAAAAAAAAAAAAAAAAATACTCGATTCAGCTATATCGCTTTTCATTTCAATTGTTGTTGTTGTTTTTTTTTTTTTTTTTTTTCAACGATCATCAAGTGCATGTAACCCGCACTCGAGAGTCCATTACGTGCGCGTGTGGTTTGAGAAACAACGGCAATGAAAAAAAGAACCACAGAAGAGCACCTCTTGCGCTTTAATTATTTAGCAGTAAAAAGAAAGAGAGCCAAGGGCACGCTCTTTTGTAGCTTTGGGTGGTGATACTAGCTTTGGACACCCGTGCACAATTGATATGGTACTAGTACCGTTAAAGCAACAAGTCAAGAGTTTTAATTGAAAAGAAAAATATTCTAATGGAATGTGTGTGCATTTACCTATAAAACTCGTTCTTGTCCATAATTATATACACGTGTACAAGCTCGTGGGTGATCGTATATAGGTATTGGGTTTTGGTTTTTTACGACTTCCAGAGCAAAGAGTCGAAAGAAAAAGGAGACGAGGTGGGCTGGGTTACACGTAGGTATACATAAGATTTTTCGACTCCTGCCCGATACCCTACATACATATGCTCGAAAGCTCCGGGTTTTTTTGGGACTGTAGAGAGAACAGTATATCCTTCATCCTAATCTCGAACGGGTATACGTGACTCTCGCGAACCGTGTGCTTATACATGCACAGCACCGAAAACAAGCAAGAGTCGAGAGCGATTGTTGTGTGGAAAAAAAAAAAGAAAAAAAAATAATGTGAGAAAGAGGAGGAGAAGTTTAACTTATCCGCGAAACTCTTTTTCCTCGGTGCTCCGGAGAGAGAGAAGTCGTCCGTGCATGGCAAGCCACCATATATATACATACCGACATAAAGGGCCGCTCCGTGTGTAGCTTTCATTGTTTCGATTATCCTTTTCTCGGTCTTTTTCTGTATATATTGTATGTTCGCCAGAGAGAGAGAGAGAGAGAAAGGACAAAGAGCGACAAAAGTATACACAACGTGTGTGTACATGTATATAGCTTGGGTCGAAGGGAGGAAGGAGGAGGTGACTCTTTTCTTTTTTTTTGTTCTAAACGTTTTTTAGACCATATAATATATAGTACTCGTTCACGACAATCCCCGTGTGTTTTGAACCTCCTGCGGAGCGCTTGTGTGCTTCCCCGACATTGTTACCGGTTATTGGGTTGTTTTGACGATTTTGCTTCCCCCCCTCCCTGCAATTCTTTGCGAACAATAAAAAAAAATTGCGAGTATATAAAATATAATATACGTACATGCGTATCACACGCAGCTTCTGTCATTGATTGTACGCATATATTATATACTGTATGAGCATTAAAAAAAAAAACAATATTATACGCGCGTGTTTGTGCGGTGCAAAGAGGGGAGGCATCGTCGTCGTGTACGAGTCTTCGAGTTTGCCCTTGGGTTGCAGTTTGCCGTTTGCTCTTGTCTTGTGGCCTTGACTCGTAACTCCCACTTTCCTTTGGCTCTCCGTGGAGTCTGTGTACTTACCTATACAAAAAAAAAAAAAAAAAAAAAAAAAAAGCCATACATACCTTCTTTTCTCTCTCTCTACCTCCCCCGTGCGCGTATATATATATATATATAGGTGTACTCTCGGAGCCTCGCGCGTACATGGGTGGGCGTGTGGTATATATCCCAGCCGCGCTTTCTACAACTAACCCATTAACCCCGTGATTTTCACGAATCGCCCCGAGCGGCGACACCAGCGTGATACACCCATTACACCGTATACGTCATTGCTTTAAACGTTGGCTATATTATACGGATGTACATTACAAAATTGAGTGTTTAAATGGTTATCGATTTGCCGCGTTGGTATATGTACCTTTTTCTCTTATCATATAAGCAATTCTGTAAAAAAAAAAAACAAAAAAAAACCTAGTTGGGAGTCCCCCGGGAAATAATTTTTGTTCCGAAGGGCGATGATGTTTCCTTATTATTCAAGTTTCTCCAGGAAGCTAGACAAATTCCTGGAGGTTCATGTACCTACAGCTTTACTAATGGTACGAGGGCGTGACACACGCATTTTTTTTTTTTAAAGCCTTTTTCCCATCTTCCCAAAAAAAAACAACTGAAAATCACCCTAAGCACAACGCTTTGAAAAAAATTTTCCACCCAAAAATATTTTTTCTCCCCCCCCCCAAAGGACCTCTCCATACTGCGTAGTTTTTGTTTTTTCGTGGAATTTCTCATTACAACCGCAAAGGGGTGTGCACGCGCGTGCAGAGAAACCATAGAACATCACCCCTCGAGCACCACCCAACTATACGCATCAACAGCGAATCGCGTATATAATATAAGTATATATAGGTACACAATCAAAATAAAACTACACTACGTGTGCTTGGATACAATCACGATTTACGATCCTGCGTGGGGGGGGAGGGGGGTTACCTCCCCAAAGCCCCCCATACTAGCTTCTGATACGGAAAAGTCGGAAACGATAGGCTCCACGAGCCAATACACCGATTAAGAGCTGTACGCGGCGTAATAACCGCGGTAGGATCTGTGAACAAAAAAAAAAAAACCCCATCGTAGCCGCGGGACGTGGTAATAAGAGAGTACAGGGAACATTACCGAGTGGAAGGAGAAATAATGATAATAATAAGTATCGGGGATTAAACGAAAATGGACAGGATTATTTATGCGACGGAGGGAGGAAAAACACAAGGCGATTCGTGATTAAAATGCCCTTATATAGAGGGTGGTGGCGTTAATTTTGGGGTTCTCCTTGGAGTATAGAATATATGTAGGGGTATGAACAAGGGAGGATACAATAATTATACTGTAAGAATTTGGTACCTGCATATACTCAAATTTCTTGGAAAAAAAAAAAAAAAAAAAAAAAAAAAAACAACTAACAATGAAACCCCTCGTTGATTTTTGTTTGGCAGCCGAGTCGGACATCTGCACGTTCGCCCAGAGAACGGTGCACTTCGATTTGCCGAGGCGGACGGAAAATTGTCTCTTCACCGTGGACACGAGGCCAAAGGCGCTGAGGCAGCTGTACGAGGCGGCGGCGGCGGTGGCGGTCAAGAGCCTCGATTCTCTGAGGAGGGACAGGGACGCGATCAGTCCGATCGACATGTTCATATGCACGCCCGTCCTCGGGAAGCGGCGCTTCAGGCGCGAGCAGAGCTTCGACATCGAGTCCCGAGTCGTAAGTTTTTTTTCTTTCTTTTTTTTTTTTTTATCCCTTTCAGTTTTAATAAATATACGAAGCGCTGAAATGTACGTTTTTGGGAACTCGACCTTTGTAGAAGAATCGATCAATCCGAGGGACGATTATTACTTGGCTATATATTTCGTCGTTTGGGGGGAAAAGGTATGTGACGATTAAAAAAAAAAACAAAAAAAAACATTGTATATACCCTCGATCTTAAGTGTTAATAAGTACACGATATACTGAAATTGTCAAATAGTATCTATTTCGGGATGAAAAATGTCACTATTTGAGTATAATATCAAAGTCAATTTCGTTATTTCCTACACAATACTTTATTGTTCTACTAGTTGAAGTTTCGTTAATTTGATTACTCGTGATACCCAAAATAATATTGAAGTATAGGCTATAACAATTCTCTTTAATCGTACTATGGTATGTCTTATTATTGGATCACTTGTTAACATTTGGAACATTACATTCGCTAGTAAAACTAAGAAAATAGGGAAAAATTTCAGAGAAATTATGAAAATTTTATTGTAATATTCAATCATTGATAGTTCATTTATTTGTGTTAAAAAAATCGTCTAATTATCAAGCTCTGACCAATTGGTACCTTTTTCCTTACAAACGACGATATGGAAAAGATCAGGTAAAAAAGATTTGTTATAAGGGACAGTCTTGATCTCACTTCTCTTGTTAATAAAAAAATAAGGAACAGACGAACAGGTGTTTTTTTGTTTGTTTTTTTTTTCCACAAACGCTGGAAGAAAGTATAAATTTCCGATTCCAAGTAAGACGAATCAATGAAAATTTTAATGGAATCGTCTAAGGTTTGGGGATCCAACAAAAATGATAACACCACAAAGTCACGACAGGAAGGGGGCGATTATTTGTAAATTCAACCGTAATTAAATTTCTTCTGTTTGTAAAGTATTACTGTAAACTTTTCACAGTCACTTATTAAAAAAAAGAAAATCGAGGGGAGATCAAACAATTTTTTTTCCATCCATTTCCACCCACTACATTGTTATAGGTACTGCTGTCCCCCCCGATTGTGAAACCAAAAGCTGGGGCGGCGTTTTTGTTTTGCACGTACGCGTTGACCATAAAAGCATCCGTAATTTGGATTATATCCAAACGATTAAAACAAGCTCGATAAATGGACCCTTTTTGTTTCTATGTATATGAACACACATACCCGCACGTCAAACATTTTTGAAAAGCGATACAAATGAAAAGAAAAATACTTGTGCACTTGACCAAAAAAGAAAAAGAAAAAAAAAAACGAGGGGACACCCCGTAAAGACAAGATTGTTGACAAACAAAGTGAGTCACAGAGTGTCGAACCGGGAGAGTCAAAACGCGGCGGGGAGAGAAAAATCTGGCAACGCTGGAATTCCACCCGCACTCCGGGGCCCTAAGTGTACATGTATACATATATGTACTACCGCTCGGAGAGCAAACTCGACGCGCCGCCGCGCCGGTAGGTCCCCTGTACAAGAACCACTGGGACCCCGATCTCTTTCTCTCCGTATGTATAGGTATACACATGAACCCGAACACGTACATTTCTGGATAATATGGATGGATTGGATGGACCCTCTCGGACTTGCATAACACCCTTTTTTTTTTTTCTTTCTTTTCGTGTGTTCACATATACATGCCCACCTGCGTGGTGAACGATGTTTTGAAAAATCTCACTGCAAGTATATTTACTTTACCGATCTCTCGATGTAAAAAAAAAAAAAACAATAATAAACAACGGAGCTCGCGTTTATATATAGAATCGATGCAAAAATCCCTTGATTATATCATATGCACACGTGTATATATATTTATACAAGGTACACATTCGGCGAATATGTCGCGATGTTGCGTGATATGGTTGTAATGCTCCCGGGCGCTGGTCACATCATCGCGCCGATGGCGGGACAAACAAACGAAAAAAAAAAAAAAAAAAAAAAAAAAAAGATATTCCCGAGACTAATTTTCCCTCCTCCTCCACCCCTGGATTCCAGACGTGAGAGTGTATCGTGTATACGTGTACACAGGTCTCAAGCTCAAAGGTAGGGGGAGGGTCAAACTGGTTCTCGCGTACCTTTTTTTTTTTTTTGTCTTCGCCTCTCCTTTTCCCTTGCCTCGTACATATATATGTATACACTGGTGTGGTGCCTTGGCTAAATTTTAAAGCCGGACGTCGCGCGAAATCCATTCGGTCATAATACATGTGTGTACCTTTGGTTTACACTCAATGCTTCGTTTATCTCGATTAGGGTACTTACCGTACAACGCATATTATATTATTATAACCACCAACTCGGGTATTGTTGAAACCACGTGGGTTAGAAAAATGGCACTTTCCTCACCCCCGCTGTACATAATATATATATATAGGCTGTGGGTAAGGAAAAAAAGAAAGGGTTATCGCGACCTTGGTCTGTGAATTGCACCGCGGGATAAGCAGCGGAGGAGGAGGGAAAATATAAACCTGCGTGAAATGAAAGTTACTTTGCGCTTCTTCTTCGCGAATCGCAGCGAAATTTCATCGGACACGCGATGCGTTGTTATATAAGCTTGGCAGGGGGAAAAAAAAAGAAAAAAAAAAAAAGGATTTTTGATACCTTTTGAGGGAAAGTGTTTCATACGTACAGGCCCAATTGGAGACTCTTCTCTCGACGGCCAATGAGACGTATGTATACCCCCTCGTAGTCACCCAATCACTTTGAGACTCGTCACACTTGTGTTGGTTCATTGGTTGAAAAACGTGATAAAAATCATTAAAAAAAACTGAATTAAAAGCTACACGAGTACAGTTATTTACACCTATTTGAGGGTGAAACAATATAGGTATATAATACCTATAGAATGCGCATTAAAAAAAAAAAAAAAAAAAAAAAAAAAGCACCTGTAGGTATACAGTTGGTATAGGATGATGATGGGTCGGGCTCCATATACTAAAAATAAACAGGTCGCGTCGGGGGCATTATAGTTTCTTCTTTCCCTCCTCCTTAAATCCTTCGGTGTATATCATTATACAGGCTCTCCACTATTGTATATTATAGCTGTGCGGTATATAGCACACATCAGAGGGTTAACACGAGAGAGAGGTAAAGAAAGGGAAGGAAGGAAGAATGGGAGACGCGAAGGTCCTCCGGCTTCTCCTTTGCGCGGGAGAAAAAGGAAAAGATAAACGAGGGAGGCCGGTGTCATTCCTCTTTGTTTTTTTTTTTTTTTTTTTTTTTTTCCTCCTTCAAGGAAAAGATACCGCGAAGCAACCTGTGCTCCATAGGCTCCTCTCATCTTGAGTCTCCCGTGTGTGCGGCAACCTGACGCTCCGAGTGCACAGTACCGGGTTCTGTTTGATGCGCTTAGCTCCCTCTTTCACTCTTTACGCGAGGCTTTGCCATTTTTGTGCGAGCTCGAGTTTGCACGGGCGATTCTGTGCGGTAAATGTCAGTATACATTGTTAGGTGTTTTTTTTTCTACTGTAACATTGACACGAGAGCCTTCTTTTACAACAATAATTTTAATAAAAAGAAACTTTTTCCACGGTTTAAATGAATTGAAAACTAATGAAGTTTTTCACAAAAAAAAAAAAAAAAAAACAATATCAACATCTTTAAATAACGTTTGTCAGGTTGCAGCATGCGAAGCAATGTTCATTAAAATTCGTAAATTGAAAAAGTGAGCTTTCATACCTTTTCGCTTTTTTTTTTTTTGCTTTTTTTTGTGATTGTCAAAGCTGAGTTGAAATCTACTGTAAGAAAACAAAAAATGTTTTTTCAAAGGCAACTTTTATGTGTCTAGTTAATTTAATACATTGCAGTACGAAGATAATTAGGTCGGTACTGAAGGTGAATAAAAAAAAATTTATCAGAACTATTTGTAGCAGGTACTTTTTCGTGGAATCCAGGCGATTCTTGGCGATATTTTTTCTTCTCTATGCCTTCTTTTTTTTCATTTTTTTTTTTTTTTTTTTCTTGACATTGTAGTGTGGTGGAAAACTAAAAAAAAGCTTTGGACAAAAAAGTTAATTAGTATCGAGTAAACTTGCGATGCAGTGCACTTTTTGTTGATTTTTCAATTAACTTTCAGAGCTCGGCAATCACGAGGCTATCTCGTGCGTATTTGAAACAAAACAAAAGTATTTTTCTCGACTTGATTTGATCGGGCACCCGTCGCTACTGTATTGTATTTTTTTTTCGTCTCAAAACTAGTCGTCTAATCAAACGACAAAACAATTGGAACGCCGAGTCACTTGACAAGTGATCGCATTATTTGCGCAAACACATTATTTTGTGATTTTTCAAAAGAGCTCGCGTAATTTCAATGCCCCGCATTCGATAACACCCGCAATTTTGTACTGTACTGTACATTTGTCTTTTACAATTAACATTGACTAAGCACTCAAATCAAAATGAATTAGAAAATAGATACTTTTGATAAAATCAATCACAAATATGTGTAAAAATCTTTTTTTTTTTTTTTTGTACTAAAAAATTCGTGTACAAGTAAATTGATTTCAAACAAACAAAAAAAAATGTTCGTTAAACGGTTGTGAGCATATTTATACAAACATCTTATGATAATATTTGACAGTTGTTTTTTTTTTTAACTGTAACTTTTAAATAATTGAAAATGACGATGATGAAAAACGCGTAAAATCCAACATGATTATTAAAAATGCAATTAACGACGAAATAAAAATTCAAGAATTGTAATACATACGCTCTTTTTTTCCCCGCCACACATACGATGGGTGTACTTTTTGTGGAGTAACCAGGTGTAAAACTATAAAGTAAGCGTACCCGCAAACCGTCCAAAAGAGGAGAGTTAACCAGAGACGAAACCGGTAAGGTAATCCAACGCGCCGGCGTTGCGCGTAAAGAGAAAGACGTATATTATCGCGTGTGGCTCCGCAGAGACAAACTTTTTTTTTTTTTCTTCTTCTCTCTTCCGTTGCACCGACTTTTTCCGCCCCATAATCATACCACATGACACCGCCCGACGCAACGGTACATATACACTTTTGCGAAAAATATTTAAGCCAAATGTTTTTTTTTTTTTTTCGTCCACAGCCGAGGGCGATCGAGGATCTGCGCCGGTGGACGTCGGCCGAAGCTCTGGGGGACGTCACCGTAGCCGCGGACTGCGCCTCTCGCATCGTCCCGGCCGAGAGCATCGACGACACTCGGCCCGTCGACCACAAGCTCCCCAGCCCGGAGGAACAGTTGCAGGCGATCGCGCTCAAGTGAGTTTTTTAAAATTATTATATATATTTAAAATTATATATATATGTATGATACAAACAACGAAAATGTCGTTGATGCAACTAAAAAGTATTATCTTGCTCGACGAGATTGTTCACTTTGTACTATATTCTAGTGAATTTATTGGTTCTATTTCAGAACCGAGTTTTTATTTTTTTCCAACAATGGATATGAAAAAACAATAAAAACATTTTCAGCAGAACCAACAAAGTACTCCTTCATTGGGGGAAAAAATATTTCATTATGAAGCGTTGAAAAATATATGAAAACGTTTCTCGGAATCCAGAAAACATTAACAATAGTAGTTCCATACTTGCTCACTTTGAAAGAAATAATTCTCTTGGCGTGAAAAATACAGTTCGCAAATTGTTATCTCCTTGTCACCCTAATTGCATCAAAATCGGTAAACACATGAAAATACACAAACCACATCAACTCCCGCAGGTTCCCAGCGGAGGTCGTAGCCGTGGACGTGAGCGGCCGCGGCTTCAAGCGTATGTCGATGCGACGCAGGTCGATGATGCCCCACCACCACCACCACCACCACCACCAGCAGCAACAACAACAAAACCAACAAGAGTCGCACGAGACGGTCAAGAGAAGGTCGCGGCCGCGTAGGCCGAGGGGCAAGCGGCGAAACACCATAGCCGGCACGGACCAGAAGGAGATCAGGCGAGCAGTCGGCGGGTGAGTTGTCCAACCGAATCACCGATCACATATTATACATCCTATATACCGAACTATGGAGTCACTCCCCACCCCCTTTTTTTTTTTTTTTTCTTCAACAAAACAGGGAAACCACAGCCGAGGAGCCGGAAGATGCCCAGCCCAGCACCAGCGGTACGTCCAAACGAGCCCACCGGTCGGCCAGTACGGACCTTCTCGGCACCGATGGCAAGAAGGACACCTCCCCGGTCGAGAAAAAGTCCTCGCACTTTGACACCCTCAAGGCCTGGGGCAGATCCAGGCTTAAGCTCATCAGTCCCAAGTCGAGTCAGGTATGATCACCCACAACAACCCAATGAACAACCACCACTGATGTCGTTGTATTCGTGTCGTTTCAGCACGTGGATGCGAGCGGCTCGACGGGGTATCTGGCGAGCGGGGAGCAGAGGAGCTCGAGGCACTCGGCAGCGCTGGACGAGGACACCCGGGGCGTGGACGACACGGGGGCGAGCAGGCGCGCGAGGCGCGAGGCCGTCAAGTCGAACCACGAGAGGAAGCCCAGCTCGTCGAGCTCGAGTGGCAAGAGCGTCTCGAGTCTCGCGAAGCAGTCGCTGGATAATGACCAGAGGAAGGATCACCCGGAGGGTGGTCAGCAGCAACAGCAGATACCCGCGTCGTCTTTGTCGGTGGGGACGAGGCAGTCGAGTAGCGTTAAACTGAGGGAGAGCGCGGCCGAGAGACGCGAGCGCAGGAAAGGCAGTGGTCGAGCCGACGAGCCTCCGCACTCGAGCTCCGGCAACTGGAGCGCCTCGTCGGAGAGCGGCAGGGCTAGCATCGGCAGCGAAACCACGAGTACTACGCACCCGCCGAGGTTTGCATCGAGAATCTTTTTATTTCTTTCTGGGGAAAAAAGTAGTTTTTTGTTTGTTTTGTTTTTGTTTTACAAAAGGGGTACTCGTTGCAGGTCGACCACGACAGCTTCCATAGGTACGTCGTCGACGTCGCTGTCGCACGCGCGGCGGTTCAAGGGCCGCGACAATTCGGCCTCGTCGTCCGTTACCTCGGAGGGCACCCTCACCCCGGACATCATCCAGGACATAAACGCCGTGCCGTTCTCGGACGACGGGGAGACGTCGTCGGTCTACTCGTGCGACACGGAAGGCTACTACACGTCCTTTCACATGGATTCTGGTCTAAAGACGCTGCGGGAGGAGGAGCCGGCGCAGCCTCAGACTCCGATGACCAAGTCGAACGAGGTGCACTCGGATCCCACGTCTCCGGTAGCGGAGAACGAGTACGAGCTGTACGGGAGGGGCTCGACCTCGACGACTACCAGCTCGGCCGGGACGGTGTGCACGACTCTAATGGCCCCGCCACCACCCGAGCGCAAATCAAGCTTGACCGTCGTCGCCATGGTAATGATCTCGTTGTAACCAAAACTAAATGAGCATGTAAAAGTAAAAGTAATTTAAAAAAAAAAATTTTTTTATATATTGATTCAGGTACACGGACAGAAGCAGAACGGCGGTGAGTCACCGGACAGCGGCCACAACACGTCCTCGTCGCCGGTGGAGTCGGCATCTAGTCCAGCGTGCACGGGTAGGTCGTGCTCCGAGTTTGAGTACTCGGAGTCGAGCGACCTCGAGGGTTGCGAGCGCATCGAGCGAATACGCTCCAAGACGGCCATCAACACGAGCCGCATACCCTCGATGTGCGTGATTACGCCGCCGGGCTCCGATGACGAGAACAAGGATGCCGGAGGGTCGAAGGAACAGAAAAAGGGTAGGGACGCGTGCCAGGGGCCGGGGTCCGTGCTCATGTCCGCGACCGTCGGTACCTCCAAAATGGAGGTCATCAACGGCCAGGACAAGAATCTCTACGCGACCGTTCAAACTGTGATGACGTCGAGCGCCAACAGTAGTGAGAAAGGTGTGTATGAGTTTTTTTTTTTTATTTTATTACAAACACATTACGAAAATTTCCATTGTCGTTCTAGCAGCAGCAGCGGGAGTTACGGCAGTCGGTCAAAACGCAAAGATCAGTCCTCTGAGTGGTGTATTGGGCAAGCTTCGGGGTGTTCTGCCAGGCAGAAAGCATCAGCAGAAGCCGAATCAGGAATCTGAGTACAGCATACCACAGCTAGACTCCGGCGACTATGTGACCATAGCCGACGTGAGGAACAACAATGACAAGCGACAGCAGCCAGAGTACGCCGTGACTACGCCAACGACCGTGAGACCGGCCAACGTCACTTACGCCAACGCGGACGTATTTAAAAGGGACGCGGAATACGTGAGCCTCAGCGAGTTGCCGAAAAAGCCCGACTCGTCGCTCGAACGGAGGAGACAGGGGGCCAGAGTGACCCTCGACTCGGAGGGCAAGGTCGTTTACTCCTCGGACAGTCTCAAGAGACGAAAGGGCGCCCACACGACCTTCAATCCCGGTAACCACGGAATTTCACCCTGAAAAATCCCTCGTCGCGCCAAACCCTGCATCACGTAACTTTCTCTCTTCGCTCAACAGGACCCTTTGTGAAGGAGGGACCCTCGTCGCCGGCATCCTCGCCGCTCCTGCACCGCGCTCAGATAACTCCCCGTGTGGTTCAGCGCACCATTCCCGACGCCGTCGATGGCGACATGAAAAAAAAGCCGAGCCCGGAGCCAACCAGCCAGCCCCAACAGCAGTTGGGCAAAGTCATCATCCGAGCGGCCAAGTCTCCCGACCGATCCGTCAGTCCGGATTACGTGAGGACACCGGCGACGGTGGTCGGTCCCACCCCCACACCGAGCGCTACGCAGCAGCAGCGTCAATCGCGCCAGGGCGCGTACGTCAATGTCCAGGGCAGCGACGAAGGTAAGACAGCGACCGGCCTAAGCAACAAGCGCCCGCCAACCGCGATCGGCAACGGCACTCGCAAGCCGATCCCGAGCAAAACAAAGGCCAAAGCCAATCACCCGAACGGCGGTTGCAACGGTGGCGTCAACGGCCCAAAACAACCGAGCCGAACGGTAGGAGCGCGCGACGAAGTCAGAGCCTCGGATCCTAACGCGGCGAGGGCGACGCGCTTGCACCCGATGACCCTGCGCTTCAGGCCCCTAAAACCTCGTACGTCGAGATCTGAGCTCCTTCCGCCGAGTCTCAAGCCCAGCGGTTGCACGCCCAAGCTGACGCGACGCTCGGTGTTGCGGCAGATCGAGGCGCCGATCGGCAACGATTGCGACACCCCCAAGGGACACAACGGGACGGGCACGCCGCGGGTCGAGCGCAAACTCAAGCGCAGCGAGAGCTACCGCATGGCCAACAGTCCGATCATGTTCATAAAGAAGCTGTCGGCCAACTCGTCGGAGAAAAAAATCGTGCGCACGGCTTCCGAGGAGCTGAGGGAGGATTTGCTCAAGGAGAGCATCAATTACCCGGAGACGGTGGTCGCCAGTCCGGAGCCCGTGGCTGCTGGCGACGACGCCGAGGTCGGGACGTGCTCCACCTTTAAAACGACGCCCCAGAGTCCGCGGCCCAGGGCCATGGATCTTGAGCCGGCTCGCGTGCTCAAGTACACGGGCACGAGCACGGAGATCTGGTGAACGCGTGCTATACTTCTCTTTCAGCGCCACGTTGGGCTTTTTCGTTTGTTGTTTTGCTCGCGGATCTCCGTTGTTCGGCGTCTTAGATACGCTTGTATTTTTTTTTTTCTTTCTTTTTTTGTTTGCTCCACACAAGGACGTCCTTACGTTAGACACGCGTGCTCGCGCGGACTCATTATCGCTTTACGTAATCGCGCGGCACATTAGGAATTTTCCAAGGCTATGTGTCGTTTATTGAAATGCGGGAAAAACAACAGGCAGAGTTTTATTTTACGACAGTACACGCGCGCTAGTCGATGATTTTTGGGGGAGTTTGATCGCTAATTGAAATTACCGTATCGAGTGTGTGTAATTTATAGTATGTACATGTGAGTGTTACCATAATAATATATCAACGCCCAGGCAGAAGTAATATCAGCTATTCAATTATTTATGAGTGAAGAGGTAACAATTAATAAATTTCAGATTTGAGGCTACGATAATATTTATCATTGATCTATTTTATACACTATGTGCTATTTATTGGTGATTCTTAAAATGTGATTTTATTCCGCGCTCGAATAATGACAGTGAGTAATATTTTTATGAACAATTAGTTGTAATTTACGCAAATTATTATCAGTCACTGCGAAATTTTATATTATTTAACAAAAAATAGTAAACATCACAAGTTATAAATTAGTCATACTTGATAACGGTTATTGTCAGTTTTTTTATGTTACTTTCCGAGATGTCATTTAGGACGGAAATAGAAAAAATAACTGAAAGTAAGTTATTTTATTAAATCTGGACATTATTAGTATTTTTATCAATGGTCATTATTAAATGCAAGAAAAACACGACGCTTGGTACGTTTAAGGACGAAATCGTGAACTATAAAAAAAAAAAAAAAAAAGAAAAAAAAAAAAAAAAACACGTGTGAATCTCGATCGCCCGCAATCCCGATAAAAATTGACCCTCGAATCGACGGATTGATACACGCAACAATAACTCGACTCCCACTACACGTTGTATACCAAAAAAATGCAGATAGCCAGAATCGCGAGATAAATTCTCACGTGTGTATACATCAGTATCGGGTCCATTTATCAATTCCATTTCGAAATCGGCGTCGATTGCGATTTTTTTTTAATTGTTTAAGGCCATCACCCACGCGCAAGCACGCACATATACAAAACGATGCACGTTATCTGTCGGCGGTGCACGTGCAGTAGACCACATTTATACATATAATAAAAATAATCGTTAGTAAGGGCAATCAATCGATTCCTTGCCGATCGCTGATGGGAAAATGATCAACGCGCGGGTCCGCGTTTTCCGCGGCGCGAGGTAGGGAGGGGTAGCGGAAAACTCGGGTGCGGCGAGAGGTCGACAACCTCCGTCCCTTGTACACGCCATATATCTTCCGCCTTCCGATTAATTTTTTTCCAAATATCGGAGGAGAGGCGCGCGTGGGTGTGTGTGTGTGTGTGTGGATTCACGGGGGAGAGCGGCAGACGAGCGCGTGGAAAAGCCCCGGTGTCTTCCGCAACAACTCATCGTCGCCCATCGCTCAAGAAGTTCGCTCTGTTGCATCAGACGATGCATCGTTGTTTATCCCGTTTTCGATTTTATCGGGATTTATGTGTGCGCGCGTCTACTGTTGTTATCATCAATTATAGGGTGGGTGAAATAGTGCCGGGGCTTCATTTGGGTCTCGGGGTGAGGACACAAGGCTAGAAATCACGTGGTTTTGCGTGACTTTTGGTTTCAGCTGTTGGGGCCATTTCAAGTTGATCCAATCTAATTTTTTTACTTTCGCAACTTTTAAAAAGTTTCACGGGCGGTCCAGGGGCTGTTTATTATGTGTCCACTAGGAGGTCTCTGGATTGGCCAAGATTTTTTTTGCGTGGAAACTTATTGGGTTTAATAAAGTGGTCTTGGAGTCGTTTATTTATAGCTCAATCGTTTACGAAAATTTTGAATGGTTATATTTTTTTTCCCCAATAATTTGGTCCTATTTTAAGGGAAAATAGTATTTTTTTAATTTTGTTAAATGCTTTCAAAAGAAATTTTCAAGGGCATGAAATATATATATATTTTTTTTAGTGATCTACAAAAAAAAATGCAAAGAAAAGGTTAAAAAAATCATAATGATAATCTGAGCCAAAAACTCTCGATTTTCTAAATTTTTAAAAATTCGTTGAATCATTTAAAGCAATTGCCTCTTAAACAAATTTTCTTCTTCTCAGTTCATTGCAATCAATAATTCTGATTATACGGGAAAAAACACGTTGGTAAAATCTTGCTTCTGTTTATGGACTCCTGGTGCATACAGAATTAAAAAAAATATCAATTGTTTTACACACGTACTGGACACTGTAGTGTCTACGTATAAATAGTGTATTTTTCCATCCAAAAATGATATAATTTGTTAAAAATGTAATTGTTTAAAGCTGTGAATTAATAATAATACAATAATTTTAGTTTTTTCTTGACGATATGGCCCATTTGAGACAAGAAAAGGTATCTTTTAATTTTTTTTCAAGTACTATCAAATGTGTACGTCATCAAACAATGGTCAACTTCGCAAATTCACAACAAACACATTACAAAATAAATTACAAGATATCCTTTCTTCATAAACCCGACCAAATTAGTTTGAAAAAAAAAAAAAAACTTCAACCAGACCAATTCGGCTTCCACGCAAAAAAAGGAAAAAACAATACGTTGGAGAAAAGCCTTGGTTTCCTCCTAGACCTCCCGGTGCACGCTGAATCATAGCCATCACAGCCCCCCCCCGACTATAGCTGCAGTTTTATTCCGCGCTTTATCGCCACGAGAGCAATCTCGAAATTTTTCTCAAACAAAAACTCCTTGTGTTGCAGTGTATATACACGCGTACATCAAATCGGCGCGGGTTACCCAATCGAGATCGGAGGGGGAAAAAAAAAATAAGAAACTTATTCGCAAAAGAGGATTACGCTTTCGAGCCTATGTATATACATTGGGGAAAAAAAGACTGCTCGAGAGGCGCGAGCAATAGATTTAAAAAAAAAACGCGCGTGGCGTGTGTCAAGTGTGTCAGGCCGATAAACCGGCATCGCCGCACGGGGGTATCAATAAAAACACACACGCACACATACTTTGTGCATACAAAAAGAGAGAGAGAGAGAAGGAGGGAGCCGGTGGTGGGATTTTCGTTGCTAGACAGGCGGTCGCCGCCAAGTGTGTGGACAGTACGGTGCCGCGAATCGGCGACCGCCGATCGGCAGCTCCTTGAACCTCCGCGATTGTGCTCGAATCGTTGTGTCCCTTTTAGATTTTTGTGCACCTGGTATTCGTCAATTCGTCATGCTGGCTAGGCATTTGTTATTTTTGGCGACGCGGCGACCCAGTGAGTAAAAAAATTTTCTTTTTTTTTTGGCTTGAGAAAAATCTTTACCGATCAGGTGTAAGTGCTAATTTACGGTTTTTAATGTCAAATGATCCGTTCGATGACATTCGTAGTAAAAAAACATCAAATGTAAATAAGTAAATAGTTCAAAGTATTGAGAAAAAAAAAAAAAAAAAAAAAATCAATTTTAGACGAGCGAACAGAAACAAAGAGAGTGTACTTTTTATCGAATCGCGTAATTTTCCTATATTTACACAGCACAGGGAATAAAAACGAGCAATTGATGGATAAACTCGCGTTTTCCACATATACATATAATTATCGTCGTCTGACATCCGATTCTTACAAATCACCAGCGCGAGTAGGTATACAAAACTCAGCTTTCCGCTCAACGCGTCTCGCGTAGTGTTAAAAATGTCTCAAGAAATAATTGAATCTCCCGAGGTAAAGCGAAAATATTTATTTATAACTTTATAATTGTTTTTCGTCATTCCGCGGTAATTGATTATTATTATTATTATCATAACCGTACGAGTGGTCAAAAAAACGTACAATCGAACGATTGATTCGCGCAAGAGTCAGCCCGTGATTGTAAAAAAATTGCTGACTCGTGCGCGCATTGTTGTTCTGCACGTTAACATTTATCGCGCCCGATTGTACTGAATGTATAAACATTTCGGCCGCTATTGTAGCGTTTCGCGGATGCAATTGCAATCGAACCTCGAACGGTTCGAACGATTATTCGGGACGAATGGCAGAACCGCGCGTTTAACAAGATTATAGCTATAAATAAGTATTATAATATATATGTACTCTTGTGTGCAATAAGCGTTTCGTGCGAAATTTTACGCGGAATATATATATGTAAATTTTTTTTTTATTCGGTTTGTAATTTTCTACCATGAACGTAGTTAATTTTTTTTTTTTTTATGACTACTTTTATTGAGGATACTTGACAAAATTTTTCTCGTAAAAAAAAGATGAAAAAATTCGAAAAAGCATACACTGAGAGAAAAAAGTAATAAAAATTGTAGAGAAATTCCAACAATAATTACCATTCTTCACAGTAAATTGGATGCAAGTTGGCAGAAAAAAAGGGAAAAATTATTACTATATTAGGATTAACCGATTCTTTTAAGGTTTGTTGTTGCAGCATAGTACTTTTTACTGTTAAAATTAACAATTTTTCCCATTTTTCTTCCAACTTGCATCCGATTAACTGTACAAAATGGTAATTTTTGCTGGAATTTCTCTATAATTTTTATCGTTTCTTTTGTCTCAGTGATAATCAATTCTTTCGAAATACTTGATTCTCATAAACTGTAGCACTGCACTATTTTAATTGGTAAAAATTCACCAAGAGATTTTCTCGTTATCGTAGTTCATAACATTTTCGAAAGAAAGAAAAAAAAGTCATTTTTTTTCAATTGTTCCACAAAATAATTGCGCTCTACCGAGAACCGGAGATCAGCAACTCATGCTTAAAGTTCAATGCTCTCGATACGAGCATCAACGCGTGAGCTTCGCCGATTAACCCACCCAATTTCATAAAAAAAAAAAAGAAAGAAAAAGTTTTTGGCACAGCGTGCATTTGATTGATCCACTGCTATATATATATATATATCCCCTGTTCCACATTTTTCTGCTCCATCGGCAAGCTCTTATCTTATCTCGGAGCCAACCCTAGAGGCTCGTTATTCGAGGGTGGCCATGACCAAAATTAGAACGTGCGCGTAGAAGAAAATACGCGAAAAGTATATACAATCCGCAGATTTGTGATAAGTCTTTTTTTTTTTTTTTTCTGCTTAACGAAGGATTTACGCCTTGTTTGCTACGGTGACCATCGCCTCTGGATTAAAAGTATTCTGACTTCGTTTGCGCGCTTCTTTTGTCTTTTCAGTCGTCATTTGTTTCCATTGAAAGTGTAACATAATTTAGACAATTTGTAAAAAAAAAAAAAAAAACAAAAAAGAAAAGTATTACTATATGCGGTGGAGTTGGAAAAAAAAAAAATAATACGCTTTATAAGGTTGTTAAAAAAATAAATGCAAAATTAGGATAAATCGTGAGTATTAACCCAGTGTTGGTCGCTGTCCTTCTCGCATGTCGAGTTGACCATGACAATAATAATAATAATTGAAAAAAAAAAAAAAAAAAAAAAAAGGAGGGATTAAATGACTGTGTACATTATATAATAATTAACTGTGTATATTTTTCCATCAAGTCTCGCCTCGCGTTGTAAGTTTGGTCTGCGGATGTTGATTAAAATTGTGACTAACATTCAACTAACTTTCACGGAATTTTTCAAGTTTGAAAAATATGTTTTTACAATAGAGCTTGGTTTATGTGCTCCTTTTTTTTTCATTTTAATACTCTCCCTTTTGATGTGAATTTAAAGTGCACCACGCTTTTTTTACGCACATAACAATTTAAACTAATAGGCATCTCATGGACACGTACTTACAACGGGAGGAGGCTAATTGAACTTGCTGTACAGATGTATATGTGTTTTAATATTAAGTTCTTTAATTTTTCACTTGCTTTCTCTTTTTTTTTTTTCTACCTATTTTTTTTCCTGTTTTCATGCATTTTTCAATTGTATAAGTTTACGTAATATAATTTTTTGTTCCCCCTTTTGTACATAGTTATAACGACACATGATTGTTTTACGTTCTGTCACTTATTTTCTCAGCAAAGCGCCATAACATTATCACCAATTACATGTAGTTATTATTTTATTTTTACGATAGTTTTACATTTTTATTTGAAATAAGTTATGTATGTGAATAGCTTTTTTTTTCATTAAAGATAATTAAAAAAAAATAATAATAATAATATTAATAGTATTTGCATTTTGTTATAATTTTATCACAAACATTATTCCTGCACTTTTCATTGACACGTTATCACAAACTGCACATAGCTACTAAGCAGAATGACTAACATTTTTGTCTTCAAATAAAATTATTCAATTTTTACGAAGCCAAGCACTGGAGCCTACAATTTTTTAACGCACCCGTGAAATTTTATAATTTAATTTCATACAATATAAAAAAAAACAAAAAAAAAAAACATTTCACTTAGCACCTAGAAAATTTTGCACTTTGATCTGTGTGATTTGATTTTTGTGTGTGTGTCACTCGTGCATTGATCAAGTAAAAAATACATAGATGTACAATTAAAAAAAAAAAAAAACAAATAAATAATTGTATACTCAATCTGGTGCACTTACATCACGCAAGTGCGGCACTGCCACATAGTACATGTGTATATATATATTATATATAACTTTCATCTTTCATATAGTTGCATACCATATTATGCACGGTGAGTACATTTTTTTTTTCTCTCATTTCATGCACGTATACAAAAATATTCAGATCGGATTTCGAAAAATCAAACAAACGTTCATAAATAAATTCGATCAATTTTCGAAATCAGATCGAATAATAATTATAATGTTTAGTTGTAAAAAAATGTGTAACCCGTAGATGGATATTTGCGTAATATGACTGCTTTCGTAATTTTTGGGCATTTGAGCATGGCACCACAATTTTATCATCTGTATTGCTAACCATATTAAAACTACTAACAAAAATCTCTCTTTGATAAAGTAAAAAAAAAAAAAAAAAAAAAACAATTTCGATTAACCCTCCTTGAATAACAACACATAGCGCAACGAAATAGAGCCTCGATTTTCCATCCAAATGAGGTTCAAAGCGACGACTAAAATCGCAAATCAAAGTTTATTTGAAAAAAAAAAAAAAGAAAAAAAGAAAAAAAACTTGATAAAGCGTATATCTAAATTCTAAGTAATAATTAATAACGATGCCGATCGTAATCCATTAGAAACGATCTTTCTCCGAAAAATGTAATTGTAAATATCTATATATTTGCGATTAATTTTTCTCACAGTTTCCCAATAATTCGCTTAATACAGTATACTAATTGACTATTCGAGGTATATAGAGTTTGTTCTCTCCTATACATTAGCAGTAATCGATTACGATCGGCGTCACTGTAACGATCGCAAAAAAAAGGATTTACTTGAAAAAAAAAAAAAAAAAAAAAAAAAAAAAAAAAAAAATTTATATTCCCGATGTGTTGCAGAAAAAGCGTTGCCAACGATGCAGCCGACCGAGCCGGTCTCGACCTCGGCGTGTCCTCAAAAACAGCCCCAGCGTGTCCAGCCTCCGCCTTACGTGGGTCCGCCACAAGTTCAGAAATCCCACAAGGATCCCTACCCCTACCAGGTGGTCTACAACAACAATCCCCAGTTCCAGCAACAGCACCGCATCAGCAACAACCCCCAGACGCAGATGCGACCTGGTGGTGGTCCCCCTTCATCCAACAACCAACAACAACAATATCACCATCAACTCCACCACCACCATCACCAGCAACAACAGCAGCATTCAATGGTCCATCACGTGATAGATCCCTACCAGCAGCTCATCCTAGAGAGGAACAGCCTTTACCATCACCACCACCACCAGCAGCAACAGCAGCCCTACTCGCACTACACGGAGAACCAAAAGATGTACGCCCACCAGCTGCACCATCCGATCCGTCAGGCGTACGAGAAGAGCCAGCAGCACTTTTACACCCTGCCAAACCGGAGATCGCACCGGGAGGTGGCAGTCGAGCCACCCAGGAGCATCACTCCCGACATAACCCGGGGCTTGGCCAGGGCACCGCTGAACGCCGTCCACCTGCTCGCCAGACAGGGACAAAAGTCCAGTTCAGCCGAAAAACTCGTGTCGCACTACCACGGACAAGCTGGGCACAACTGCCCGATCGACCAGACTTGCGGAAAGAGCGCGGAACAGCAGAGGCCCGTCGCCCCGGTGGACGTGAAAAATCGGTAAGGATAATCGCTCGCATAAAACTTTGAAACAATAAAACAACCCCACTCACTGATCGCGTATGTTGCAGGTTCGCTTCACCAGTCGGCCTGTCAGCCCTGGGCTACCGGCTCTTCGCCTCTCCGATCCAGGACAGTCCGAAGCACCCGCCGATCTCGCCGATCGGCCCGGAGCACTCCAACGGCTTCAAATCCTCGACGCCGACCAGCCGAGCCCAGCCCAGCGTCGCCGAGCGACTGGCACTGTCGGCCCAGAGATGCGCCTCGCCGAACCCCGCCCTCATGCACGCCGGCTCGGATTCCGGCAGGAGCACACCCACCAACATCATGCTGTCGCCCATCAAGAGCTCCATGTCCAACGAGGAGCTCTTCGCGGCCATACACAAGTCCAAGAGGCGCTTGAACATCAGGGACGAGCCCGAGAGTCTGTCGCCCGCAGGTTCGGTCGCGTCGCTGTCCAAGGGCCAACAGGCCATCGGCACGAGGCACAGCTGGAGCCCCGAGTCGCAGAAAACCCCCGAGGTACGTGCACACACCTAAAAGCCTCACGTAAAACAGAGACGCGTGTTTCATCATTTGGTTGTCGTTACAGATTCCCAAGAGCGTGCTGTCGCCGTCGGCAACGTCCCGCATGGATTTCAAGCGGCTCTTGCTGCAGCAGAGCATCAAATCGGGGCCAAACCGGGTCTCAGCTGCCGAGCAGCTCAAGCTCTCCCGCCAACAGAGCCACGACTCTCAGCAGCAGCAACAGCAGTCGCCGTCCAGTCAAAAGTCTAGCCAGCCCTTGGCCAAAGTTCTCAGTCCTCGTTCGGCTTGGAGGTTCCAGACGCCCCGGACGGACGTTCTCTCGTCGACGATCATCGAGGACACGGCTGCCGAGGAGAAGGCCATGAAACCCTCCCCGGAAACTCCCGCCCCGGCCACCTGCTTCCCACCGGTCGCCTCGACGAGGAGACAGCTGGACATGTCCGGCGAGAGCGCGCGCGGCTCGAGGAACCTCGAGGAGTTGAGGAACGCGATCAACAAGAGCCAGAGGTCGCTGGAGAAGAGCGAGAAGGAGCTGGAGAACAGGCTGCAAGCCATCGATCTTGACGGCAGTGGCACGGCCACCAAGGTCCAGAGCGACAACAGCGACGCGGAGAATCCGATAAAGGCCATAGAGAGCCGGCGAATGAGCAATCAATTGGCCAGGGCGCAGTTCCTCGCGAGCTCGGGGCCCACGAGTTCGCCAAACGCGCACAAGGACATGTTCAACCGGAGATTCCGAGCGAGGTCCGAGTCGCCGCAACAGAGCGCTCAGCGAAGCGGTGACCCTGGCAATCGGAGCTTTGGCAGCGCGTCGACGGCGACGATCACGCAAATCGACCCGGGCCCTGTGACGCGTAGTCCTAGCGCTCCAACCCTTGAGACTGCCCTTTAACTTTCCTTTTTTTTCCCCCCTCCCCCGCGTTTTTACACTTACGTCGGCTTACCTCGAATCGATCTTCCTCGAGGTGGCGATTGTTTTTCCTCTTTTCATTTGTACGCATGGGTTTTGTATCTTTTGTACATGTAAAATAGACCGTAATCAAGTGAAGAAAGAGATTTTTTTTTTTTTTTTTTTTTTTTATGTATCGAAAAACAATAATAAAGCGTAAAGAAGGCGTGACGATGTTCGTTTAGTATTTTTAAAGCAGCATGGATTTTTATGGATAAGCATTTCTTTTTTTTAACATTTGTGAAATTTTGCCTAAAATTATACCGAACTGATGAACGTGTCATCACGCACTGGATGAATTTCGTGAAAATATTTGTCACAAGAAACTTCGATTGGTATTTTTTTTATTAAGTTTATTTTTGACTTATTGTTTTTTTATTTATTTTTTTTTCAGTTCTACGCAATTCAAGTAGATTTTGTAAATATAGAGTACAAGTGACAAAAATTTACTAAGTTTTATAAACACATACTTTTTTTATGGATACCTGATTTATGATTCCTTATTTCACGTCACCATTTGTAGTATACTTGAAATGTCCAAGAATCATCAAACAATTGGAAAATTTTGCATACCAGTGAAAAAAAACATTTTTTCATCTTCTTTAACAAAAAAAAAAAAAAAAACAAATAGTGTACGCCACTGTAACGTGTATACGTTTTTATACATATATAAAGCTTGCTGCTAGTCTAGTCCGGGTAGATAAAATTTTTGGCAGAAGTCAAGTACTTTTGATTTGAAAAAAAAACTCTGCCAAAGAGCCCTCATCAAAAGATTGAAGCATCAAAATTTTCTCATCGCTAGTTTACATCTATTATAAATGTAACCAATGATTCAGAAATCGCACTATGTAGATAATTTGTTGACGCAAAGGAAAAAGGAGACGTTGATGAATTTTGCTTATATATGAACTATAGGCATCGCGAGTCTTGCAAAAGATGCTTGAAAACAAGAAAAATTTTTATATATAGATAGATATATATATACACACGAAATGCTGAATAAAATTTATATATTAGAGAACTTTTATAAGTACGTAAATCAACAGAGTTGCCTTAAATCAATTATTTAAAAGAAAAAAAAGAAGCTGTAGTCAATATATATTTAAGCTTTCGAACGAACTTTACACACAAATAAAGATGTATATTTTACATCCTTTTTGTACTTTTTCATAATAATCTTTTCTAAATTTTTGAATATTGTAAAGTTATACATTATGTAGAGCTTAAGCTAATACAAACATTTTGTACTTTAATGAGAATAAACGAAAGAAATCAAATGGATCGCAGTTTTTTTTTCTATTACCTTTGACTATTAGTTCAATTTTTAAACATACATATATCTGTAATTTTTATTTTACATACTCAGTCGATAACAAAAGTATGCTAAAAAACTATTTTACCATTGACCGCAGCCATTGTTGCCGGTGTCCGATGGTCCGACCGCATGATAAGAACGCCGCATCAGCGATAGTACAGGCAGAATAACTTTTATTTCAAAGGAATTGCCAATGCTGGTTTTATTGTTGAACTAATCATAAAAAAATTCGCTCTTTCAATTAAACTTAAATGTAATGCAGTCTTCTTTGGTCATAATTCCGAAAAAAATGTAAAATAAGTTGCGAAATTATATAACCTTCAAACAATTGATGTATAAAGTCAGGACACTGAAAAAGAAAATAATGATTCTTGTTTGACGTTGTACTTAGTTATTGCAAATGTGCAGTGTTATTTTGCCATTGATTACCAACAGAGTTTTAGGTCGTCGCGTTCGGACATTCGAAGATTTGAACCAAAAATGAGCTGGCAAGGAACAAGTGGACAACTTTGGCTCTGTCGGTAATAAATTGCAAATTGACATATACAACATAATATATATCATTGATTTTGCAACAACTACAGCATCAAATTCGACCGAACAAAGGTCATCGTCTTCGTTTTCGGCTTTCTGAGTTTTGTATATACGTATATTACTGTATGGGTCCTCATTTGTAGGCAAGAATATAATTTAGCAACAATTATTATGCTTTTTTGGGAATAAGGGCCAAAAAATGTATTGCATTTTAGTTCGATCGAAAGAGCGAATTTTTTTACGTTGAATTCAACAAAAAATCGGCATTTTTACTTAGTTGGGAAATCACGGTGATTTTCAAATAAGAAAACTCTTTTGGACAGAAGTAGAATTTTCAGTTTTTCAGGGGCCGTACCGTATAATTTGTTTTTGCTTCGCGGGCCTTATACGTTTACAGAAAAATAGTTAAGTATACATGATCCGGCCCCAGGTCAGATGCATCATCTCTACATCAACTAACTTATTACTTACTACGCCGCAGCCATCGGGGGGGCGCGCAAATAATATATTTTTGCAGTAGTGTATCCCACCTATATATATTCCACACCATCGGTGCGTAGTCGTCTTCGTTTGTCGACGTGTGTAGTCGGTTTTAAACGGCCCTTCTTTCTACTCCAAAACGCCGATTCCCGACATTTTTCACTCTTCATTATCTAATTCCTGAATCCGTGTCTCCTTTAAGGAGACAACAAGCGGCCACCAAACTGGATAAAATGACTGCCCACGACCAAATGCGGGCTATGCTCGATCAACTCATGGGTACCGGACGGAACGGTAAGCGATCGTTTTCTTTCTTACTCATAAGACTCCTAAGTACGTTTTTTTCGTTTCTCCGTTTCAATGGACACGCGTTTCCTTTGTTGATACTTACCCCGATCATCAAATTTAATCCATGTTGGGAGTGGGTTGTGGGCGATAGAGTGTGCAAAAAAAAATAAAATGGATGGCTTGTTGCCGCCGCTGTAGGACTAGAAGCTTATCCTCCATCTCTCTTTGACTCATCTGTATACCTTTACGTTGCAGTGTCGCACTCGTGCTCATATATTAACAATTGTTATTAAAAACATGTACCTATATACGTAGTGGCCACGTAAAGCTCATCTTCGAGAGTAGCCGTATCGATTTTCCTCGGCTGCTCTTGGATCCCACGCTCTCTCTTGTGTGCACATTCTTTCTCTTTCTATTTTCTTATCTCTATACATCCCATGCATCTCAATGCCTACATTTTGCCTGGGTAGGGCGTGGAATTTACACTAGCTGCTTTTTTTAACACGCTCTTACAATCTGCGTGTTTGGATGTATCTCATAAGTATGCTAACTGAAATAATGTCAATTAGGGGTACTCACGTTGCACACTTACCACTGTTAACCAACAGGTCATTGTACTACTTTATTTTTGTTTCAACTTTTAACAAAATTTGCTTATAATAATTACCAAGTACATATTATAGTAAAATATTGAGAATTTTACGTTTCTTTTTTGTAATTGTCTGACCAATGACCTAAAAGGATTGAATTTCTTGGGTCAAATATCTTGCACTTGTAAGCAATCAGGCTATAATGTTTCACTGAAAGTGGATCTTGTTTGTTGTTATTATTATTTTATTGTTTTCATTTTTCAGGTGAAAACAACAAATTTCAAGTGAAATACTCGGATCCAAAAGTGTGCAAGAGTTTTCTGTTGGCCTGCTGTCCACATGAAATACTTTCATCAACAGTAAGTAAATTTAATCATCAAATTAATACAAAAAATCATGTTTTCTCTTGGTATGCTCATACTTTTTGAAACTCAAATTTGATTAATAATTTTTTGCACTGAATAAGTGTTTTCTTGAACTTTATTACATTTTTTTTAAATATAGCTACAAATTTGCGATATTTATGCATTTTACAATTTAAAATCCATGTTGTTGTTAAAACAATATTTGGAGTGTTATTGTACAATTTTGCAATTGTGTTTTTTTTTTTTTTTCTTTCTATTTTTAAAATCAGCAAAAGGTAATTATTATTTTTATGAAATAACAAACTTTTTCTTAAAAAGTTGCAAAATTTGAAAAATATCAACGTAGTTAACTGCTATTTAGTTCCTTTGGTTAAATGAACAGTCACTTAACTTATTCTGAACTGCTAATCGGCAGTTCTCTATTTCCAGAATGTCTGGAAAAGCAATTGCAATCCAGTTGTATGCAATACACTGTTGAATAATTTACTGTTCATAGATGTTGAATAAAGGTCGCGTTACGCCTGTAAGTACTAAAAAATTAGCTAACAAAATATAAAAAGGATGTATGTATTATCTACAATTGATTCTAACTTAACAACATTATTTAACAAAGTTTTGAAATAAAATTTATAAGCTTTAGGTAACATAATGAATTCTTTTGATTAGTCATTGCATTGCTATGTATGCAATACTTCTTTATTTTTATTTAAAGAAAATATTTAACTGTTTACTCAATTTCTTTAGTTGCTCTCTAATAAGTATTCTAATTTAATAGTATGTGACTAATTCCAAATTTTTTTTCAAATTGATGCAAGACATATTTTAAGAACATTATTTCCAAAAGTTGATAAATTTTACTGTCAAAAATATTACGAAAGTGAATTAAAAACATGAATTGATAATGTTGATATTGCTTGACAAGATCATCTTGGCTACTCCGCCTAATTTTGCGCGGGTCTCGCACTTTGTCGAAAATCCCAAGACGTGATACACATGCGTCAAACAATCGTCCTGTATCGTACATTTTTGGTGAGTAGACACCTCCATAAAGAGAAAAGATTTTTGACCGAAAGATTAGTATGAAATTATGTTATGCTTGCACATTTATATAATAATTAGTCCGGAAGAAGAAAAACAAAACTTGTCGAGACTTTGAAATTCCTGTGAGTATGAATGTCTAGAAAAGAAAGAAAGAAATATACCTTTTTTTTTGCTCGCAGAAAGGTGTGACAAGAAAGCACTGACTGTAAGTAAACTATTGTCAATTGCCAAACAATTGTTTGATTTTGTTTGGGTTATCCTTGTCCAGTTTTTTTTGTTTTTTTCTTCTTTTTTTTTTTTTCAATGTGATTATTAACTATTATTAAATGCAGTATACACTTATTTTTCTAATTGCTTTTATTATCTTTCTTTATTCATGTGATTGACGGGCCAAAGAACCATTCACACTGCTTTGTTAAAATTAATTTTTGGAAAACCCAAATAAAAACACAATAAAACAATTTGTATATCATTCGCGAAATACGTACTTTTTTTTTATAATCAGTGTTTTCTCATTATTCTGCCTTATCACTCATTTAACCGTATTCTATTCTTAGTAGGTATTCTCCAGATTGTTCAATAAACCTGTAAAATTCAAACTTATTCTGCATGATGCGTGTAATACTTTTCTGCCTTTAATTTAGTTTTAAAAAAAAAGGCTCTTGATGGAATTTGTTAATCATCATCTCTTCTGTCTTTTTTATTCTTTCTTTAACAAACATTTTTTCTTTTGATTTTTTATTAGTTGGATTTTTGTTATATCATTACAGACACCGCGTCCGTAATAACAATTTGGCAATTGACAAAAAATTAAATCGACAAAATAGGCAAGCTCACAGAAAAAGGGAAATTGGCTCGATGGATAAAAGACAGCGAAGGTGTTTTTCATCGTACGTATAAAAAAAGAATCTAAAATTTTATTTGAAAATCATATGATTTATTGAAAAATCATCGGTCATAATAAGAGTGTTTTAAAGAAGAAAAAAAAATTGCTCGTTTAAATTAATAGTTTGAATTAATTTAAAACATTGTGAAAAATTAAGGTTTTGTGCTGGTTTCATAGCATCGTTGATCCATCGCAAACGGTGGTCAGGCGGGAGAGGTGTTGCCACTCTGTAAGTCAAATTACCAAAATATCTCTATCTATAGAACGTTTATTATTGTCTTAATTATCATTACTCTTTATTTGTTTTACCTAATTTCTAATAAAAACAAAAATAAACAAAATACTCGTTCGATTCTCTCTTCAATTGAGCACAATAAATAGTATTGATGAACGATGTTAAGTTCATGAATAAAAACGATGCAGCAAGTTTGTCTTCTCATGAGATTAGCTCCTATATATATATTCCTGTAGGTGAAATCTCTCAATGTATAGAATTAAGTCCAACCATTACCTCCAGGGCAACACAGCAGCCTTCTTAAAGCTCTTCTTCGTAGGCATTTATTACATTGATGTGGGAAGAGACTTTTGTGCCGAAGACGCATTGCTTTTGTAAGTCTGAACAATAAACCAAAACTTTATTCTTAAAAAAAAAAATAATAATAAATAAAAACAAAAAAACGGTTCCCAAAAAAAATTGTCAAACATTTACTTATTATGTATATCAAAATCAAGTTTTGTTTTCAGCATTACCTGTTCTGCCTTCAAAGTTTAGGTGTACATCATTTCAATAGATTCTTCAGCACTAAACGATTTATATTCAATTTTTTTTTTTTCTTTTTTTTTTTCACTCACATTACACACGTTAACATATTATACCTATTGCATTTGTGACATTTCACTATTCGGATGATGTTCTACCTTTACTTGAAATATGCAAATGAATGATAATAAAGGTGCAAACAAACAACTTTTTGCCCTGATCAATCGAGTTTTACACGTAGTGGGTGGCCTTGCCAAAAATTGACTTTATATATCGACATTGTGTACTTTTTCAATAATAATGATTTATTTATAATTACATATATATATGACTTATATCAATGAATATACATACCGAGAAAATAAATAAAAAAATTCGAGGGTCACGCCTCGACTAAAGCATATGATACCAAAAATGTTAATTAACGAGTACTATTTGCAAATCGCAGCGCATGGACTTGGGAGAATGCCCGCAAATTCACGATCTGGCCCTTCGGGCCGACTACGAAGCAGCGCAGAAGAAAAAGGACCACTTTTATGACATCGACGTGAGTATTTTACAAATCTCATACTCGTAAACTTACAAACAATCCTCGTGTATTAATATTAATATGGTTTTTTTTTAATTTGCAGGCAATGGAGCACCTGCAGAGCTTCATAGCAGACTGCGATCGTCGAACAGAGCAAGCTAAGCAAAGGCTCGCCGAAACGCAAGAGGAACTGAGCGCTGAAGTCGCTGCTAAAGCCAACAACGTAAAAAAAAAAAATTTTAATACATGAACAAATTGTCACAAAATACACATCAGAGCACGTGTAAAATTGATTATGCTGTTACAGGTTCACGTTCTGGCCGAGGAGATCGGTAAGAAATTAGCCAAAGCCGAGCAGCTGGGTGAGGAGGGTTTCGTCGAAGAGTCGATGAAGTTGATGGGAGAGATCGACGAGTTGCGTAAAAAAAAGAACGAAGCCGAGCAAGAATACCGAAACAGCATGCCCGCTTCTTCGTACCAACAACAAAAGCTCCGCGTATGCGAGGTCTGCAGCGCCTATCTAGGTATTCACGACAATGACCGCCGACTGGCCGATCACTTTGGTGGCAAGCTCCATCTGGGTTTCATCAAGATCCGAGAGAAACTCTTCGACCTTGAAAAGACCATGGAGGAGCGCAGACGCCAGAAGCGCGAGGCTATGGACAAAGAACGCTCGGGCAGCCGGCAACGAAGCCGCAGCCGTGAACGAAGCCGCGAACGTGGTGGCTATCGTGATCGCAGCGGCAGGGACAGGGAACGTGAACGCGAACGTGACCGTGACCGTGACCGTGACCGTGATCACTATCGCGACAGGCGCGATAAAGACAGAAGGCGCTCAAGGTCAAGGAGTCGCAGTCGAAGCAAGAAGTAAGATTTTGTTGTATTTTTTTTTTTTTAATTATAGTTAACGCGTTCGTATGATGAAACGAAGGCCGAACTGAGATTCGATTGGAAGGTCGATCGATTCTTCGTGAGTCTCCTTTCCTCTTGGACTCTGATCTTTCAGCCGAAGCGATAGTTGCTGACGGATTGTGATTTTTTCACCAGCCATATGATTTAAATGTAAAATGCAAGTAGCGTTCAAGCACGGTCGATTTTGTTTATTTTTGCAGGTCTCGCCGTTCACGCAGTAGCAGCCGAGACAGAAGATCTCGTTCTCGTCGTAGTGGATCCAACGATCGCAGGAAGTAGAGAATTCATTTCGTTCCCGATAACACGTGTACAGCTCCGTGAACTGGGCACCCGGCATTGTTTAAGTGAATAAATAAAATATTTAACGAATTGTGTCTTATTTGCGCTTTTTATATTCGCTTGAAACACATTTGTGCGTCTTTTTGTTTTTGTTTAATTAAATGATTAAATCCGGTGGCTCAAATTTTTTCATTTGCATTTTGAACTATGAAAAACATTATTTCAGGCATCTTTAACTTTCTCATTAAATTGCGCTTCATTTGTTCTTTCGATTTAGCTTTTTGTTCTATCGAAATGATTAATATTTCGCAAGATATTATAAAAACAGGTTTATACAAATATAAATAATAAATATAATTCTGCGCATTCACGCTCCACTCATCATCTGCTCAATCACTCCAGAGAGTCCACCGTCCAGCCCAGTCCTCCGTCCAATCTTTAAATCCTAACACGCTTATTTATATATACATATATGTAGCATCGACTCCGAAAACAAAAGGCTAAACAAAACCTCAATTTAGTCTGCATGCTTACCTATGTTATTTAATAAAAATTTGCCAGATCAGTGATTGAGTTAGCAGGAAATGATGTTCGAGAGGAAAAGCATGGGATCATTCCTCCTCACCTTCAACTTGCTATTTGCAACAACGAAACATTGAATAAGTTGCTACCTGGACTTACTATTGCTCATCATGATGTTTTGCTCAAGATTCAGGCTGTTCTTTTACCCAAGAAGACAGAAAAAAAGATTAAGCTACTTTTAATCACTGTGGTCTGCTTTTGCAATTGATAGCAAGGCTACGACAGATATGATGATGGAAAGTGGAAAGGTAAGAATTATCTCAACGACAAATGTATTCTAATGAGGTCATTACTATTTATTGCTCCAATATCTAACATTAATAATTTCACAATAAATAGAATGTAGTTTATTATCAATATTATTCAAAAATCTGTACGATTGATTGTTATGATCAATGTAACTTATATTTTCTCCTTGGCCCTTCCAGTTTTCTCTAAAATTAAGAAAAGAATTACTTACATCTTGGACTTGTTGATTTGAAGCACAGAAAGAAGAAAGTGTTAAATTTTCAATAATGTTGCGACTTTTTTGAATTTGTTTTGTTAATAATTCTGTGTGTTGTAAAATAAAATTCTCAACGAGCAATAAATCACTGTTGTTTGATAAATTCATGTAATCGCGTATTGCCATAAAATTTTGTTCGTAAACATTTGAAGTCCAACGTTTTTCATCATTTAATAAGCTACTCCATATGGGAAAAAAAGTTAAAAAATTTATCTGATGTTCTAGTAATATTTTGTTTTCGTAAGGATTCAAATCATTTTCTAAATGTTTATAAAATCTATTTGTCATGGTCAAGCAAATGTTTTTAAAATACTTACAGATTTCATTATCATTTTTATATTTTTGAAACTCACTCATAATTTTTGAACACTCAAAATTATCCTTTACATAATATTCAAGATGTATTTTGTTGTACTTTTCAAACTTATAAATTATATTAGAAAAATCATCTTTTGTAATGTCAACCATTAATTGGTCTCGTGCTTCTTCAAATTCTCTGTCACGATTATTTTTATTTAAAACTACAATGAAATTTTTAGCGAATGCTAAAAATTTTTCAAAGTTTGTGGTTGTAATCAAAAAAATAAAACATTCGAGACAAAATTCATATATTGCATTTGAATCAACATCTATAGTTTCATGAAGTAAATTTTTTAAGAAACCAAACAACAAAAGTTGGTCAAGATTTACATAACAAGCTGGCAGATTAATGTTCTCTGTAATTAAATGCTTTTACCGTCTTATACAATAATCTTCTAAGCTACACTGATTGAAAGCCAAAGTAGCTGATTCTAACAATACACGAAAAGGAATAGTGCAAAAAGAACGGGGAGTAGGTACATGTTTCAAAATTTCACATAAAAAATAAAAAACGAATTCTTTGTTTGTTCTTTCGGTAATCATCTGAGCAAATGGAATTGTTTCGTTATTAATCATACTAAACAGAACAAACGGCACTAAATTCTTACTATCATTGTTTTAAAAACTCGTGCTTTCTGTACAAAGATATCAGAAACCCCTAAACGTATGGGTACTCCAATAGACTTAACTTCTTTGAATAAATCCATTTGATCAGGAAACCAGTGTAATATATGAAAAGGTTTAGCTCCTCCCTGTTGTTGCGGTCCAATAAAAACCAATAAAATTTTACAATGGGATTTTTCTATTAGTTTCTTATCGGTATTTGCACCCGTAAATCCAAATAAAATCCGAAATGGTTAAAAATAGATTTTCTATATCATTTATTATAACTAGGACATGATTGAACAAAAATAAATTGACAAATTTATGTCCTACCATCCGGATGGTAACATCAAAACGGGGGGATTAGAGTATTTTATATGTAAATTGAAAGAAAAGTTAGTTATTAATTTTTATTAGAATTTTGTAAAAAATACTTTAGTCCCCCCGTTTTGGTGTTACCATCCGGATGGTATGACATAAATTTGTCAATTTATTTTTGTTCAATCATGTCCTAGTTATAATAAATGATATAGAAAATCTATTTTTGACAATTTCGGATTTTATTTGGATTTACGGGTGCAAATACCGATAACAAACCAATAGAAAAATCCTATGGTAAAATCAATGAATTTTTTATTGGTTTTTATTGGACTACAACAATAGGGCTATTTCTTTTAAGATAGGGTTCATCGACACATCAGATTTTAACATACGAAGCTGTTCAATGGTGTCATTTTTAATATAATTGTCCTTATCCTTACTGATTTCTGAATGCATCGACTGTAAACTAGCATTGTGATGATATTCCAATAACATATCCATCGCACCTTGCCTGTTATCATAAAATCTTGTATAAATATTTTTGCTACTGATTTTGAAAGACAATTTTTGACGAGCAATTTCCCAAACTGGATCTCGTTCTCTCTTCAGCTTCTTATCATCGTCAAAAATTGGAAGATCCTTGACAACTTTGAATACTTCTTCATGGGAAACTAATGGTTTTCTTCCTACCATGGTAAATCCTGCTGAAAAAATCAAAGTTTTAAATAAGGTTATAAATAACTATACTTTTAACGTGGTCAATACATAATAATTATAAAATATTAACTTTACTCTTTAATAAACTCTTTAAGCAAGTTTTGTTACTCTGTTTTCAAAATCATACAAAATTTCACTATCGAAAAATAAACACTACGTAATCGTTCATCTTTTAGAAACAAATAAAAAAAGACAGAGCCATATTAAAATGCAGATGTTTTGCGCGTTTTTCAAGATCAGGCAGGCACGAGACTTATCGTATTATTTTTTTACGTGAGTATTTTATGAAATTTCGAAAAGAAATAAACGTTAAAATGTGAAGTACATCTAAAATATCAGTTGTAATAAGTTGTACAACTTAAATTTTAACAATGTCTCATTCTGTATTGTATTACTCCTAAAAGGTCTTAAAACAGTAGAATTTTAAAAAATGGTTGGACGTCAGGCTGCAGTTGCTGCAGATACAATTTTTGATGTGCTAAAGGATTTAAACATTTTTAGTAAGAGTGGAGAATTACTTGTTGAAAGAAATAAAGTGTGGGATGAGGCATGTGCTTTACTAAATCATGAGATAATGAGGAAAAATCTGTATATATTTGTTCATTAAAACAGAAAAGAAATTTTAACAAGACTCAGATGGCATTTAAATATCTACGAGACTAAAGAACTCGAAGTCGACATTCATACATCTGGAATTTCAGATGACGAGTGTATTGAAAATGCTATGAACGATCCAGAATACAAGACTAGAAACCCACCAAACCCTGCAAGACATGAACCTTTAAATTTCAGTATCACCCTGAATATAAAAGAGTGGGAAGCTATAAAACCAGTCGTAATCACTTATGCTGATGGAAGAGAGTACACAGTTTTTCAAGCAGATTGGACGGATTTAATTGCAAGTAAAATATCAAAAACAGAAAAACTTTGTTGCAGTTATGCATTTAAAAGCAGTAAATTTTTTTCGAAGCCAGATCTTCCATTTTTTGAATTTCAAGGCCAATGCAAAGGTGTTATAATTTCATCAAAGGGATTTGCTCAAATGATTACAATATACACAGTGAAACAGTAACAATTGATATTTACACATTCGACACCAAACATTTGAAGCATAAAAATAAAAGAAAATTGAAAGGAAAACGCAGGAGAGAAGCTATGAGTGTGTTAAGGTACGTAAAAGCCAGCCGATACCGCCAAGAAAAAGCTAATGAAATGATGGAATACTCAGATTTAGAATCACCGGAGTTGCCAACTTCACCTGTACTAAGAAAAGCAAGACAAGAAGCAATAGATAATGCATTAAAACTAACTGGTCCAACACCAGTCTTGCAATCTTTTATTTACTTGCAAAGTAATCCCTATTGTTGCGGTCCAATAAAAACCAATAAAAAATTCATTAATTTTACCATAGGATTTTTCTATTGGTTTGTTATCGGTATTTGCACCCGTAAATCCAAATAAAATCCGAAATTGTCAAAAATAGATTTTCTATATCAATTATTATAACTAGGACATGATTGAACAAAAATAAATTGACAAATTTATGTCATACCATCCGGATGGTAACACCAAAACGGGGGGACTAAAGTATTTTTTACAAAATTCTAATAAAAATTATTAACTAACTTTTCTTTCAATTTACATATAAAATACTCTAATCCCCCCGTTTTGATGTTACCATCCGGATGGTATGACATAAATTTGTCAATTTATTTTTGTTCAATCATGTCCTAGTTATAATAAATGATATAGAAAATCTATTTTTAACTATTTCGGATTTTATTTGGATTTACGGGTGCAAATACCGATAAGAAACTAATAGGAAAATCCCATTGTAAAATTTTATTGGTTTTTATTGGACCGCAACAACAGGGATGGGTTCCCCGAGATCAGAGAGATTTATTTATCCCCATTTATAGTTAAATACTTTACAGATGAACAATTAAAATTGTGGACTGAATTAAAACACAGTGGTTGGTTTCAAGTTTCAATTGATGCAACGGGTAGTTTAGTAAAGAAAGTGACCATTGACGATTATGAATCAGGACATATCTTCTTATACGCCATGGTTACACCTTATAATAATAAAGTTGTACCCCTTTGGCAAATGTTAAGTGAAAGACACGATACCAACACTCTTCAATTCAGCTTAAGTGGGCCTATCAGCTATGGCGCACCTTTTGTCCCGATGAAGTTGTCACTGATGGCTCTTCTGCTTTGCTAAATGCTGTTTCATTGGCTTTTAATAACTGCCCTTATAAAGAATATTTATTAACATCATTTAAAGTACTTATGAAAGAAAACATGCAATTAAAACCATGTTATATTCGTTTGGACCGAGCACACATTATATAAAATGTAACTCAATGGAAATGCTTTCGAGGGAAAAATATAAAAACAAAAGACTTTTATACACGTTGCGTGGGCTTATGTATTAAAATAGATGATATTAAAATGTTATCAGACATTATTTTTGGAATATTCGTTATTTCTTTAACCCAATGTTTTGAAAATGGTTCTTTATGTGATCAACAAATTAAATGGTTGATAGAACAATTTAAAGGTTTTTATTTTGACACTGATATTGAAAATTTTGATGATACTGAACATATAATAGGATACCAAGATGTGGAAAATGAAGAGGAATTTAATGAAATTGTAACTAATAGTGAAATAAAAGATTTTATCATGAGTATCCATCAAAAATGTATTAAATCTGTTCAGTTTTGTACCTGAATATTTGCCGACAAACCTTTTCTAAATTCAAATTGCGTCACGTTTGTTATTCTTGTATTAAAGTTGAAGTAATTTTCCGATCATACGCCTTTATCATCGCGTACATTTGCAATGCCCAAGAGACCGTTTTACCTTTACTCTTGTACCTTTATTTATCAATGTACTAGAATTTCTACTTTAACTTTTGTCTCTATAAATATTGCTCTGCGAGCATAGTATGTTAGTTAGCGCGCCGCGGCGGCAGAGAAAGCTTCTCTCCGCTTGCCTTCACTTGAGCACATTTTCATAATTTAAGCACTGTAAATATATTGTAAATATTTTTATTGCACATTTGCGTTATATTTATTTTCCGCCGTAAACCACTTCCACCTCTACACGACTGAACTGGATTGGGAGCAGCATAAAACCCCTTCCCTCGTGAACAAAATCAATATTTTGATACTTTGATACTTTGATATATTCTTGATACTTAGCCGTAATGTGTAAAAATGAAAAAAAAAAAAAAAAAAAAAAGTAATTTCCATTGATCTGTCTCAGGTGAGAGTCCCGTCAACCTGTCCCTCTTTCCGCCTGGACAGTGCCTGTTCTGTTGCCCTGTGAATCTGGACCGTGACATACTCTACCAGCTGTACACCAGGTACAACATATATATATGTAAGTTTCAAGTTGCTTTAAACGTGAAACTTCGGACGGTTAGGAGTGGTGTTGAATGGCACAAAATCAGACACAAGTTGATGCAGAAAGAAATATAACTGTAATTTTAATAACAATAATAATTGTAAATAACAATACACAATATTAAAATTAAAACAATGTTACAATGTTGATTACCTGAATCAACAATTATGTCGCTTTAGGTGTTACAAGCTTACATTAACAACTTTACATTACACAACAATTATACAATACAATTTTATATTTGGTGCGAACACATTGAGCGCTTGTAGCTAACTGACTAGAGTACGTGGACAACGAGAGGCGAGGGTGGTGATGACGGTTTAGCTGTGTGCTTTCATAATGACTCATGAGAATCATGAGTCGCACCAGCGGCTAAGTTTGTAAGTGTTAAATACAACAAACTTACATATATACACCAGCGCAAGTGTAAAAATCAATTTGAAGAAAAAGCACAATCAACGTCATTTGTATATATAACGAAACCGCGTGTGCTTACTCGTATAAATAATAAAACGCTTGAAATCGTGCCCAAAGGGGGAACCCGACGATACCGCAGACGATACAACCGGGGAACCCGTGCAGCTTGCGATGGAGCTTTTTCAACGCCAGCCAGCCGACCGTGCTCTACATACATGGCTACAGCGAGAGGTCGCCCGGCACCAGTGGCGCCAGCATCAGAAATGGTTAGTACCACATTATGAATCTGTTGGTATAAATAATAATAATAATAATAATAATAATAATAATAATAATAATAACTAAAGACACAAGAGTGCATTTATTGCATATGCGCGCTTTATAAAATTAGTCACGGGAGATATCAATAGCCAAGGAAACTAAGGTTTTAAAAGCAATGCCCAACATTTTTTATTGCCCGTCAATCAAAGATAATATTCTTTACCTCTATAGTCAATTTCCAGCTTGGACGGACTGCCTAAGACCTTTGTATAAATCTCCTCTTGAAACAGCAACATCCGCAAGATCTGAAGAATATTTCAAAGATGTGAAAAAAAATAGTTACGCACAAAATTCAATCAATGCAAATAAATTTGTACTCAGTCATTTAATAACAATACAAGGAGGAGTTAAATTGGCAAAAGCAGCAATAAAAAATGAAAATTTAGAAAAAGTTATAACTGACACTTTCAATTTAAATTCTAAAAAAAATAAATCTAAGCAGAAAACTCTATGTACAAAACGACAAGAAGTGGAAGAGATTGAAAATAATTGTAATCATAGAGAATTGATCAATGCAAAAAAAACCCTCAGTAAATCAGAAGATCAAGATACTACGGACAAAAATAAAGTATTTTTAAGAAATGGTTTGAGTTTACCCCCAATTTTATACGAGGGAAAGTTAACAAAATTTGTTAACACATGTGCTTTTGACAGTATTACTGAAATTTTTATACAGTCTTACAAACAAAGTGGTAACTTTAAAACTTTTGTAAGTAATGGACAAATGTGCAGATATTTAAAATTTATTTATAACTGCACTATGCATGGAATTAGTTTAAACGAGATTTATACGGAAAGAGCCCAATTGTTACATCCAATGTGCAAAGAAACCGCTGTTCCTAATATTAAAGATTGCCTTATAAATGTGACAGAATTAGTTGAAAACATGTTGCGGGATAACTCAAATTTTTTAATTAAAAACCAAAAGAGATGTTTTACGTGTGGATTTGAGAAGAGTGCTCAATTCTTTGATACACTAGCGCTTCCTTTCAAGGTAGTTGATAAAATAATTAAAGAAAACAACGGCATGAAAAATTTACAAAGTTGCCTTAGTGATATCGTCAATCCTGATCCAACAAAATGTACGTCATGTAACAGTCAAACTTTACAACTGATATTTGAAATAGGAAACGTTTTAATGATTGAAACCGAATTCATTTTTACAAGTAACGAGATAAATAAGATAATAAATAGTCAGTGTCCTACACATGTAACAGTCAAAAATGATGTGCATCAGATTATTGGAATAATAGAAATTGTTAATACTGGCAGAAACACAAACCATTACATTGCTCACTCTTTCGTCAATAACCGATGGGAAAAAAGAGACGATCTATTGGACTTGATACACCATTACACTGATCAACTTTCAACATTGAAGGTTTCCTTGGTAATTTACCTGAAAATATAAGTTACATTGATCATAACAATCAATCGTACAGATTTTTGAATAATATTAATAATAAACTACATTCTATTTATTGTGAAATTATTAATGTTAGATATTGGAGCAACAAATAGTAATGACCTCATTAGAATACATTTGTCGTTGAGATAATTCTTACCTTTCCACTTTCCATCATCATATCTGTCGTAGCCTTGCTATCAATTGCAAAAGCAGACCACAGTGATTAAAAGTAGCTTAATCTTTTTTTTCTGTCTTCTTGGGTAAAAGAACAGCCTGAATCTTGAGCAAAACATCATGATGAGCAATAGTAAGTCCAGGTAGCAACTTATTCAATGTTTCGTTGTTGCAAATAGCAAGTTGAAGGTGAGGAGGAATGATCCCATGCTTTTCCTCTCGAACATCATTTCCTGCTAACTCAATCACTGATCTGGCAAATTTTTATTAAATAATATAGGTAAGCATGCAGACTAAATTGAGGTTTTATTTAGCCTTTTGTTTTCGGAGTCGATGCTACATATATGTATATATAAATAAGCGTGTTAGGATTTAAAGATTGGACGGTGGACTCTCTGGAGTGATTGAGCAGATGATGAGTGGAGCGTGAATGCGCAGAATTATATTTATTATTTATATTTGTATGAACCTTTTTTTATGATATCTTGCGAAATATTAATCATTTCGATAGAACAAAAAGCTAAATCGAAAGAACAAATGAAGCGCAATTTAATGAGAAAGTTAAAGATGGCTGAAATAATATTTTTCATGGTTCAAAATGCAAATGAAAAAATTTGAGCCCCCGGATTTAATCGTTTAATTAAACAAAAACAAAAAGACGCACAAATGTGTTTCAAGCGAATATAAAAAGCGCAAATAAGACACAATTCGTTAAATATTTTATTTATTCACTTAAACAATGCCGGGTGCCCAGTTCACGGAGCTCACGTGTACACAGCTGTTTTTTTTTTTTTTTTTTTTTTTTTGTTTGATGGAGCGGGGAGGGGAAAATCTTCATAGACACCCCAGCTAATCCGGTGGTAGTGTCGGATTCACCCGGTGTGCCTACCGACTAAAAACTAACCTCCCCGCATGGGACAGGTCCGTGAGGACCACTCCCCTAGAAGACAAAAGGGCATAAGAGGAGAAAGAAGAAGGAAAATAACGGAGAATTTCGGAGGCCGACTCGCACTTGAAGAGATGAGCGGAGGGGGCATTTACGCATCTGGGCGAAGTGTACACGGCTGAACAACAATCTTACGTTAATCACTGCGAAGCTCAATATTTTGACTTTATTATATAAATATAATATTTGATAGTTAATAAAGAAAGTTTGTCAATTGGACTTGGTGTTCGTTTGCTAAAGAGAAATTTTACGAGTTTTCGCTAGAAGGAATTTTTCGAAAAGCACAGTAGCATATGTTAAAAGTGGCCTTTGGGGGTGGGCGACTTTGAACAAGGGGGGTGTAGTTAAACGTAACCGCTGTCACTTCGGGAGAGCCAAGTCGTCCCTTCGTGGACGAACGATGAAGGTGGTATCGCCCTGACTTCGTAGGTGCAGTGGGTACGCTGGCTTCGTCGGAGTTTAGAGCGTTGAAGGAGGGTAATGTCAGAGCCGTAATCTTATACGACCTAGTTGACCTTGCTGGGGTTTTCGATGTCACCTTGAAGTTCGTCCCGATGTTGTGAGATTTCTGGGTCTTGGACCAAAGTCAATATATATATATATATACATATATTTATGAGGCGTGAGAGAGAGAGACAGGAGGGGCGTATGGTGAAGTCTTAGAGAATATGTACATGGAGGAAGCATTGTATGCTCCGACCGTGAGACGAGATGAGAGAGTCAAAAGAATATTATCAGTACAACGTAAAGAAAGTAACTGAGTGGTTTCATGTACAGTGATTTTTATTGAATATGTACTTTTCTACTAAGGTAAATGTCCCGATTGCGAGACAACGTCCCAATTAATGGGATGTTTTGAAATTAATTAATATTTAAATAATGGAGAATATATAGGAATGTAAATAAATTTTGTTAACTTATTCGTAGAAACATTTATCATACATATTTTTTTCAAGGCCATAGTACGTAAAGAATATTACAAAAAAAATGTTCATTGAAACTCTGCCATTGCAGTACTATGGGACATACGAATCTGCGCCTATTTTGACTTTCTCTTTACTGAGTTTTTTCTTAATTAAATTGAATTCTTTGTCAAGATATGTTTTTTTTTCATGAACTTAGGTATTCCTAAATATATTTAAAAACAATGATCAGTATTTTTAACGCAGATTTTTTATTTATAACCATGTCTCAATATACGTACATCTAAAATTTGAAGGTCCCAGTTAATGGTACAGCATAATGCATGTACCGTATTTACGTACACTTCATATTTATGCTTTTGGCCCGATAAATGAGACACAGCAAAGTTGTTGTTTTTACTTGCAAATCTTGTATTCTGTTATGTAAAAGTGAATACAGTGTGTTTTAATCAATTGTGAAGTTATTGTAATTGATATCCAGCTTCATAGTAAGTTAATTATTGACGTACAGTAATAAATCGTACACATAACCTCAAAAGTGAGCAGTCCTAGAACTCTTTATTTTGTAATCACCTACTTAATTAACAATATTTACTGATTTTAGCTAAAAAATGAAAGAAAAAAAGGGAAAAAAGACTGACAGAAAAATAGCCTCTAAAGGGGTAAATAAGCAGTAATTGAAAAAAGAGAAAGAGCAACAAAAAAAGGAAGTGAAAAAATTTAAAAAAAAACAATTACAAGAGGAAAAAAAGAAAATAGAAGAGGCTAAGAAAAAGTTACAAGAACAAATTAAAAATATTCAAAAACAAATTAAACAAGAAAAGTAGATAAAATAAGATTAATAGATTTTGTTCTCATAATATTTTGTTGTTTGTCAAAATTTAAAGTTTATTGTCTTGCATAATACTATTTATTTATTTAAATTAGAATGTAAATTAATGAATAAATTAAGTTGAAGTATGAATAGCAATTATTATTATTTCCGACAGTTTTTTTAAATCCCTATTTTTATCTTTATTTGAGCTTATTTTGTTATTTTACAAAATTGTGATTTTGTGGGGTGAACTTTTTTATATTATTATACTTATTATTAATTTTCACGAGCTACCAATTTTTTTTTTTTTTATCGCGGTAGGTTCAATCTAACAGTTTTTGTATGTCCCATAAACCGGGACTGACTGAGTGGGACAACTGGGCCATGCTGTTTTTTGATGTGCCATTAATTGGGACCTCATATTTTTCTCCATTATTTCAAATTAAATTATTATTGCGATCGTATTTATATACTACAATAAATTTATTATTGCTAGAACACATAATTTTACATTATAATACGAAAAATTTTTTGGTTATATGTATTTTTCAGCTTCGAATAGCTTATTTTACTTATAAGTTCGCTTAACCCTGTCTCACAATCGGGACATTTACCGTACCACTGCTTCGTATATTTTAATTATACCAAGTGCGTGAATCATGCATTGCACGTATATGCATGATTTAAGGCGATCTCGATGGTTGTCACGCAGTCCTTCTTATACACTTTACGTTGCCTTTTTACTTGCGATGTTCACTAAAGACCAGTAGTTGCCACCTGGCGAGCGGTAGACTGTACTATTAAGTGCAAAGTTTGAAGTCGGAGCTGCGCGCGATATTTCAAAATTCAAATTTATGTAAAACGATCGAATTTAAAGAAAAATAGTTAAGTATTTTAATATATTAAAATAATACCCCTGACGGTAACACATAATTGTTAGTAAACTTAGCGGCACACAACCAGCATTATCTTTTGGTATTATACGTGTACAGAATTGATTGAGACGGAATGGATTCATCAATGACAAGTAAAATTATTATAATTTTAAAATGGCAACTATAAACTTGCCTTCATTGTTTCGTTTGAATAATTAAAACAGTTTCAATAATACGGTTTTGTACGCACTTTTTATCCAGCCTGATGTTTCATTATATTAATTTTATTTGCTTATGTATTTTTGTATTTTATGAATATCTCTAATTGTACCAATAGATTTTGTGATGAAAAAAAAAATTTCAGGATCATTTTGTTGTTAATACTTAATAATTATAAGGTATAAAAATTTAACAAAGTTTATCCTACAAAATTTTTTGTACAATTTCTAAACGTACATTGTGTATTTGGTGTGACACTCAATACAATTATAATTACAATTTTTCCTCAAAATCAGTTTGCGTGTTTTATACTTTAAAGGTATTTAATTATAGCGTTACTTGAAACTACAAAAAAAATCAAAAGTCAATAGAATCGTATAATATTACATGATTTTAATTTACTACGTTTGCTCACGCTGTTATTTTTAAAGTGATAGTTTTTGGTTTCACGAATGCCTCGATAAAATATCACAGGAATCGTCGATTGTAGTTGGCTATAAGTACAAATCGAGTAACGTTACGAACTTCTCTTTCGTTGTTATTCAAAATTTTTTTTTTTTTTTTTTGGTTTCACAAGTATCGTAATAAAATATGTTACAAAAATCACATAACGCTAATACAATCTGTTTATCAAACGATGTAACATTAAAACAAAATTAGTTTATCTTACAACTCAAGCGTTCAATTAAAAAGTTAAAAACTGACATCAAAGCAATAACATTCTCAAATTTTCATCTAGTGCAAAAAAAAATCGAAACAAAAGAGGAACATTTCAAGCATCACAAACGGATCTGTTCTTTTACACTTTCGTCATGATTCGTCTTTGAATGCGATTTTGCCGCCTGATGCATTTTTTAAGTCCTTTCCAGATTTCCGCAAAGCTTGTCTTGTTCTGTTTGCTGTAGACATTAAGATAAATTCCTAGCAAAACGATTAGCCCCGACCAGACGTACGTGAAGGTGAAGGGCTTGTAGAAAAAGAGGAAACTAATGATGATGGTGACGGCTTTGCGACACGTCGTTACCGTTGCTGCAACGAAGGCTCCGCAGCATTGCACCAAACTTAAAACTATTTGCATGCCCAAGTATCCAGACATCGAGAACAACAACGCATATCCATACGTTTCAATAGGATGCTACATAAAATAAAACGAGAGTTATTTTTTTTTCATGAAAATTTTACAATTAATGAAGTTGTTGGATTGAAAATTTTAAATCACCTGACTACAAAAGGAGGCACCTTTGAAAATATCCCCAGTGTATGTGAGTATTAGGAACAGATATACGAAGCCAATACTGTAAGAGTAGAACACAACTTCGGTGTTACTAGCCTTGTGTTGGCGCATCGCTTTTTCCTGGACATTACCGATTAAGGCGTCGCAGAGCAAAGCGCAGCTGATCATCGTGACCCCTACTGCATTGAAACGTGGCGAGATCATGCTGTCCGCCAAAGTGAATAGAATCAAGCCTAGACACATGAGACTAGCCGCGACGAAGTCTAAAAATCCGTAGGACTTGCCTTGAATCAAGATGCTACCAATCAGTACTGGAATTAGTTTGCAGCATTTGAAAATTACCTAGGGAAAAAAAGTATTCCAAGGTTTACTAAAATAAATGTTGAATTTTCATGAATGAAATAAGTGGACGTGATGAAAACCTGTGTGGGATAGTTCAAATATCCAAGGGAAGAATTCGAAAAGCCCATGGTACCCAGAGTAAACAATGCGAGCAACAAGTAAGTTTTGACTGGTATTTTCCTGTTGATATTCCTAATTCGACATTCTAGCCATCCAAATACTGAATAGTAGCCAAATTGAATTAAAGTTAAGTACCATCCAAATGGTCTGAAGCCATCCAGAGTGAATATCAATTCCTGACAACAGTAAAAACTTTACAGCAGTGTCCACAGTAATTTTTAAGTTTAAACGAAGTATAAGTACCTGTAAATATCCATACAGAATATAAAATGTAAATATTCCTAAACTACACCACAACAATTGGGCTTTAGTGCTGCACCGACTGATATCAAAGCAGAATAGACGAATGTCATTTTTCGAGACAACTGTATTCTCTTCTATTAACTGATCTGTTGGATTGAGAGACTCTTATTTAAAAAGATATATACTTAAAGTGAACTACTGCTAGAAAAATTAAAAAAAAAAAAAAGTTACATCAATTAGACTCACCATCCTCGCCGATATCAATTTTTTTATGCGACATTTTTGCAGAAAATATACTTGGAGAGCCAATGAGAAAAAGATAAAATTATCGTCTACAAAAATGTAACCTTCAAGCTAATATAATAGCTTTGTATGCTATCAAACATCGGCATTTTTATGGCTTTTTGACATTTTTAATTAAAAATAATGATAAAATTGAATCTAAAAATACCACGTGGCAGGATAATTTTTGTTACGACTATCTTTTTGCATCATGAGGCGGTAAAAAATGTATATTTGCACATGATAACATTAAAAAATGATCTCTGACAACGCGACAAATACATCGTCTGCTGTAATGTTTACTGTCCCGGTGCAACGGCTTGTGTATATATATATCTACATATAAATGTCACTTGTGAAGTGAACAGAAAAAAATTTTAATGAAATTTACTTAAATAATGTTTACTGTCGTAATTTATGCTACATATTGTCACACAAAAGTTATTAAATTTAAATCAAACGAGCACCCTCGGTACTGTACTCTTTTAAACAAACAGTGCAAGACGCTAAATTTTAACCCTTCAAAACCTTATTGGATTTAAATGAAAAATTAAAAAAAAATAAAAAAATGTTCATACACAAAGCTACAAACGGTCTTACGTCTTACCGTCGACCAATACGAAATCCGAAACTCATTTTAGACTACTAACGTGATGATGACGTCAAACACATGTGCATAATATGTTCGTATTTCATAAACATTTTTGTGCACCTGCGATTAACATGTAAGCTCAAGTGTTGAATGGGATTTTTTTTGTTACGTTGTAGAATCTGGCAAAGACTAAGAAGTGCGATCGCTTAAATCGTCAATGTGTGGACGAGTAGATATTCGTTATCGTGTTAAGTTACAAGTAACAAGACATTAAGTACTCTAAACGTGTTAAAAAAAAAAAAAAAAAAAAAAAATACACGTAAGTGGTAAGTAATTCCACATCCACATTTCCAGATATTGCGCTAATGCTAACATTGCGCCAACTTGTGTATAGGTACTTAAGTATAGGTACAACAACACATATGCACTAAGTACACGTATATATCTTTGTCAAGGTTTCGAGTTTCGAAGAGCGGGTGGCTCAGGCTGACTGCAGGCTCTTTTTATCGCAGGAAAACTCCATTTCCAGTCAAGTGTATGTACCATAAAAGTCCAAAAAGATCGAATGAACGGGTTTGTTGATCAGGAACGTATTTCATTTACGTGACTTTATAGTATTCACGCAGCGGGATATCGGTAGGTAACCTCTATTAGTTTTCTTCGCCTTTCCTCTTTCCCCTCCTCAACGTTGTTCGCTTCCTAACTCTCTCTCTCTCTCTCATGTACAGCCTCGTGTGTGCAGTCTCTCCCCTGTAAAGTAAAGTGCTTATTTCACCGTTTGTGCAATCTTATTGCTTTGCTTTTTTGTTAGTTGACAGTTGGCATTGATAGATATTTGTTATATTTACAGCATTCAAGCAGCTACTTTTGAAAATTCGTCTATTTTTGGAGTGTAGGTGTTGCAGTGTTGCTTGACCAACTGTTTGCTATATAACTTCTCTGAGCAGTGCAACAACATCTGGCAGACCAAACGCTTTTGACTGAGAAAGGCAAGTTGCAAAAAGATACTACTTTGCAAGCTTTTTTGTTTTTTATTGTAATATTGGTGGACTCACTTTTTTCCTTCTACGATGTAAGATCTTGATGTTGGCATATCTTATGTGCTATTGTGATTTTTCATTTATAGAGCAATGGATCAAAGTTTTTCTCTTACATTGCTACTAATTCCTATAATTTTGAGCTTAAATAATACTGATTTTTTTTTTTGTTTTAGGTAAAACCTAGTAAATTACGCAAACCAACATCAAGAGTATTACCAAAAAGATGTCAGAGAGGAACGAAAGAATCAATAACAATTCAAATAGTGCCTGTATTGTTTGCTACAAAAATGTCAAGTACTATAGTATCGGGATGTGTGAGCATCCTGTGTGCTACGAGTGTAGTACCAGAATGCGAGTGTTGTGCCAACAAAACGAGTGTCCCATATGTAGGCAAGATTTGCCAAAGGTTGTGTTTACAAAGGAAGTTAAACCTTTTAGATTATTGAAGAAGGGTACCCTATTTGACAACAAATATAATATTTTTTTTGAAACTCAAGAAATACAAAACGACTTTAACAAGCTGCTGGCTCATGAATGTAACATTTGTGATAGAACCCAAGTTTTTAATTCATTTACCAGTCTCAAAGATCATATGAAAAGAAAACATGATTTGCATTACTGCGATCTTTGTGTCGAAAATGTTAAGGTATCGATAATTGTGTTACATGTATATTTTGGTTTGGACAAAATTAATACGATTAAACTGAAATATTTTATTAATCCTATAGATTTTCTCCCACGAACGACGCTGCTACACGAAAGCCGACCTATCACTGCACAGGCGCAAAGGTGACGTGGACGACAAAAGCCACAAAGGTCACCCAATATGTGAATTTTGTGATAAGCGTTACATGGACACCGACGAGCTCTATCGGCACTTACGCCGCGATCATCTTTTTTGTCATTTCTGCGATGCCGACGGACTTCACCACTACTACAGCTCGTACGATTATCTCCGAGAGCACTTCCAGAAAGAGCACTACCTGTGCGAGGAAGGTGGCTGCGCCGACGAGCAGTTCACCAGCGTATTCCGCACCGACATCGATCTCAAGGCTCACAAGTCCAGCGTACACGGCAAACAGCTTGGCAAAGTGGCCGCCAAGCAGGCTCGCACTCTCGAGCTTGAGTTCACTCTCACGCCCAGAGTCGACTTCAGGAATAGAAGGGGTGGCGGGCAAGCTGGCGCGTCGCGCAATCCTCGAGACGAGGCTGGTGCGAGCTACCAGCGTCACCACCACAATTCTCGAGAAGAAGGCGGATCCAACTATCCGCGCAACCCACACATCTACCAGCGCCCGGAAACGCCGCCACCAGTCGAAGAACCAGTTTTCGTTCAACAACCACTGTGCGATGTTCAAAGCACGCAAGAGTTTCCGACTTTGGGTAATGCACCAACACGGCCTGTGGTTGGAGGGGTGTCGGGCCCGGGTAGAAGCCGGGGCAACCTGACCATCCGCGGAGTACTCAAAAACAATTACAACGAAAATTTCCCGGCTCTTGGACCCGATGGAACTGCACCGATGCCTCCTCCAAGTACCAAAAGTAGTACTCTTACCAAGTCTTTCAACGTTAGTGTGTCCAGCTCGAAACCCTCGAGCTCGGCTGCTGCAGCAAAACCGAAACCAGCACCAAATGCCTCCAATCAAGCTAATCACAGGTACATATTATATAATCGAACTGTGTAAGGGAAGGTGTGAAATTGAATTTTTTTTTACTTTGTTGATGTTTCAGGGCAAACGGGCCAGTGATGACGCGGCTGAGTTCGGGTCCTAGTTTACGAATAAACACGATTCCGAGTTCCTCCAGAGAAATGGACTTTCCAGCCTTGAGTCGCGCTGTCGTCGAAGCAGCTGCAGCTCCCGTCTCTACCGCGAATCCGTCGACCTGGACTAAAGTCACCTGCGTCAAGCCAGACGCGATGCCGCCAAAAAGTAAAAAAGTAGCACCTCCGCCTCTCGCTGCCGCCCCACCACCTATTCGGTCTGGCGAAGATTTCCCCAGTCTATCAAAGCCGTCCAAGCCGACGAATAAGGCCTCCCCAGCTCCAACCAAACCGTCTGCCCCTGCTGGGCCGTCGTGGATGCAGGTAAGCTTTTTATTTTGCTCCCCCATGAAAATCAAATTATTTTTATTAAAATTTTGTATTTCAAAATATAGTCCACGGACACAAGTAGTAGTTCATCAACGGCGGCAGATCCGACAAAAGGCAAAGCAAAAAAGAAAAAAATAAAAGCAAGTAGCACTAACGGCAACGCCTCGATCGAATCAAGTTTCGCTTCAAAACTCAATAAACCCTTGGAGGAAAGTGCCAAGGATTCGACTAAGAGCAAGGAAGTTCCAGAACCAAGTAAAAAGGGTAAGAGTAAAACGAAGCAAAACTCGGATCAGAATGATGCCAAGTCCAATAGTCACGAAAGCTCAAGCAACAATGTAAAAACTGTAGCCAATGGAGCCGCTACTGCTGCTCCTGTCTCGATCCAGCGTAAACTCTCCGAACTCAAAATTGAGAACCTAAACAAGACCAACAATACTTACCACAGCAGCGATCAAATGTAATTTCAGCTACTTATGTTTCAGTAATCGGATTAATATTTTTCAGCCCGTAATGATATAACTTGTTTTCAGTGCCGAAGTAAAAACTGCCAATAAACTCGAAAGCAGAGCCAAGGATTTTCCAGTTTTGGGACGTACGCCAAACAGACCTCCTGGCTTGCCAAGCCCACCGCCAGGTTTTGCAGCTCCTATTGTAACGAATCCACCGCCTGGTTTCCAGAATCGACCAAACGGGCTCACGTTCACGAATAGTTCCAGCGAAAGCTACGCCATTGTACCTGACAAGCAGAAGCATCAGTCGTATACTTATCTCGCGCCACCCGGTTTCCAGAGGCGAAATCAAAACCTGATTGCTCAGTTCAATTATTGTTTTGGGTGTGATGAGAGTGAGGAGCTCAAGGCTTTCCGAAACCTGAGCGGACTCTACCGCACGGGAGCTTGCGATGCCGACGAGTACTACAAGTATGTTTTGTCCAAAAAAAAGCGACAAATTACAATTTTGCGAGAAAAGTTTGTGTTTATGATATGTACGTGTTTAACAGGCGATGTCGCAACGTAATGGGAACAAGCGCTTTCAACCGAATTTTCCCGGAGCTGTTGTCTCTCCTCCCGGACATTAAAAAGCAACGTGAGCTGTTCGAGGTTCACAAGCGTGAGTTGGAGGCAGGTTCAACCAATAAGATAAGCGGCCTCGTTGATTGCGCCAATTGTGGTCAGATATTGCGCAGCTCGGACCTCCATGATCACGCTTCTAGTCACACACTCGAGAATCACTTTCCAATTCTGAGTAACACTGGACCACTTATTAACTCCTGGCGCAGGAAGTAAGGCTAAAGGGTTGTCTCAAGTGTCTGGGAAGCTTAATTACAACTGCCCGTCATCTTCGTTCCGCTGCGACTGATGGCTACGCGTATCGCGAATCCGATGACTTGTAATAAGAAAATGAACTTGAAAATCTTTGGTTCTTTTTTTTCTGCTGACATTTATTTTTGTTAAAAATTCTTTCAATTTGTTATTTACGTATTTTTATTAGTTTAACTCTTGATTGTTAAAAAGCCAAAACAATTTTTTAATCTTTTTACTCAAAAATATTTAGTGCCTTAGTGAAAATGAAGTGACGAAGTGAAAAAGTACTCTCACAGTAAGGTTGAATTTTTCTATTGCAAGCTATCATTATGAGTCATTGAATCGGTAACGGGGTACTGTAGAAACTCATAGAAATTTGCAGCTTGTAATGAAACATTTACCATTTTACATTGTATGCAGCATACGATTTTTTTTCTTTTTGAATTCACACGACATTTTTTTTTTTCTTGATTTTTATAGTTGTTAAGATTGAGGGAACATGATTCTTGTTAGTACAAGGGCTGTACCTTGAAGAACATGTGTTCATTTTTTTATTTAAAATTTTCAAAAGCAACATCTACACTTTATGAATACTTGGTAAAATTTAGTTAATATTTATTCAATTATGCTTCGGAGTAAAAACTCGAGAGAATATTTTTTTACGTGTAAGCCTGCATTTGCGAAGTTTTGAGTAATGCTTGCATTTGCATTTTTTAAAATTAGTCCATAAAAATTTTTAAAATCGTCAAGTTTGTTCGTCTTATTTAGCTTTGAAACCATTAAATTTATTTCAAGATATTAGATATTATTTGATTTTATTGTGGAGAATTAAAAGAAATTTATTTCTGACGCATTCATAAATATATACATATATTACGCCATCACTCTTTTATAAAACGGAACATCAAAAATGTCAATTGTTGTACAACAATGAAATTACATCAGGTATTTCAGAGTTTTCTGAATTTATTATTGTAAATAATATGATTAAAAACATGTATGAGATGAGATTTGTTAATGTTAAAAGTGAATGCATGTGTGTATAAAGTAATGCTTATAGACAGTTACACTTGTAGTTAGTATACTATGTCTGATTCCTACATATTGCTAGACTAACGTCTTCAAAGAATATACAGGTTAAATAATTAAATTATGTTTGTATTAATTAATAACAGAGCCTAAGATATTCTTTAGGTGAGACTAAATGGTTTTGTACATTTGTTTTGTGGGCAAAATCATGAAAAAAAAAGAAATCAAATAAGATTGGTCATTTTATTAAATTTGTATTTATTTGTTGTGCATATAAATGAATCAGAAAGATTAAAAAAAAACATAATTCTACATATTTGCACATTAACGAGATTTTTACTTTCAATGCAACAATACAGTTCTTACTCTTTTAATAATTCAAACGAGTTTTGCTTAGTTAGGTTTTTTATTGTCTTAAAATAATTTCACTATAGCCTAAAAAATACAATTAAAAATATGAAAAAAAGTTACGATATTTTATATAATTTTGCGGACATTTTTGGATCAATCAATCATCAAACAATCAAGATTGCTCCATTTTTTTAGATTAAAGTGATTAACAGAAACAATATAGGAATAACTTCATTGACCAGTATATGGTGAAAAAGCTTATAAAACGTGGAAAAGTTTAATTTTCAAGTGATCCCTCTCTTTTTTTTATGTTTTCTTTATAAAAAAGAACTTGAAATTCATTAGGTGTTGATTCTTTTATCAAAAAAGAGTGTCTCTATTCTCCCTTTGAAAATCTTCAAGATGACATACACACGCATCACAATTAAAGAGGTAGACTTTGCAGCAGAGCCTCATCACTTTTTGGCAAGTTCGCCGCTCAGCCAATCAAGACCTTCGTACAATCCCTCTCCCTTAGTGGCACAGGTACTCTGAATATACCAACGACGACCTCTCAACGAGTTTAAGCCTAGTTTTTCTGTAAGCTCGGTCACCGCCATAGCATTGGGAAGGTCCTGCTTGTTGGCAAAGACGAGTAGTACCGCATCCCTCAATTCATCTTCTTTCAACATGTTGGCAAGCTCACGCTCAGCTTCCCCTATACGCTCACGATCATTACTATCAACAACAAAGATAAGACCCTGAGTGTTTTGGAAGTAGTGCCTCCAAAGGGGTCTGATTTTATCTTGACCGCCCACATCCCACACAGTAAAACAGATATTCTTGTACTCAACGGTCTCGACGTTGAAACCAATTGTGGGTATTGTCGTAACGATTTCTCCAAGTTTCAGCTTATACAAAATTGTCGTCTTACCAGCAGCATCGAGACCTACCATCAAAATACGTACTTGCTTTTTGCCAAATAGTTTTGTGAAAATACTACTGATTGTCAGACCCATTGTGCTTCTCTTTTATCTTTGACTCTGAAAAAAAATTTATTTTACTTAACAAGAGTTTTGACTTTTATTCAACTTGATAGTACATAAGATTGATCATAATTTTGAGGGATGACATAAGAAAATAATGTTGAACCAATGATGTACTTTTATCTCTTGATCAAAGTGTTGATTTATTCCAACATATGGCTGATAGAAACGGTTTTGTCAGAATAACTTTAAACTCGTATACAGGAAAACGTTGGTTAAAACTGTTATTAGAGTGCGGCTATAGCTCGTCTAACATATGCAAATGAGCTACATTGTGTTGGTTAAAAGTAATCAATTCTGTCATAATTGTCAGTACTTAATAATTGAAACTAACATGTGCCAATAAAACACGGAATACATAAAATTAATATAAAGTATATATACATCCAAACAGATTCATAAAAGACGACTGTAGTAGCATTGTACAAAACGTCAATCTCTTAGCAACTATTTAGTAACCTACAAACAGCGTCGATTTAGATCCACGAGGAGAGGGCCACACACGCAAAAGTAAAAGAGATAAAAATTATAAGTACCCAATACACTTAAATGGTTAAACGTTCCTGCCAACAACGTAAAATGCCTCCTCCTGATACGTATAACCTACAAAATATTACTCAACGGCACGGTGTAAAACCATTAGCTGCAGTGACGCTGCTACGAAAAAAAGGTACACGTCAAACATTAGAAATAAAACAGCTCAACCCACGTCATGTAAACTCGCTTGAATCGTACTTAGATTTAGAATACAAATAAGCAGAGTAACTTCGATACGCTCCGAGTTATATGTGTAATCAGTGTAAGCATAAATGTATAAAAAAGAGCTGAATGGCTCACCTTTGACGTGGTTGACGTGTGATGATATACCTCTAGAAACGGAGCGCCTCTCCTCTTTTATCGGCTGCTCTTCACGCACTCGGAGTGAAGCCGCCTCGGGAAAAACGCAACTGCAGCAGGGCAATTGCAGCGGAGAGCAGCTCCTCGAGGATACTCTCCTCTCTCTTATTCCCTCTTTTCTTTCCTACAGAAACCCCTATATAATAATAGGTTTATACTTATATGCGTCGTCCGCGTTGCCCTGCCTATGTTGCTTTTTAATGATGAGGACGAGAGAGAGAAAACAACGGCTAATACAAAGCCTTGTGCTGATACAATACCTTGCTTTTACTACAACTTAAGTACCCTATAATAGCTGCACTTTTTTTGCGTCGTGTCAGATAGTAGGATGGTAAATTATCTTGCGCCCGTCAACCGAGAATGCGAGAATGAGCTGCCCAAACCCAAACCATACTTATGACTCAGAGCGGGAACTTATAAATAACTTAAATAATTGTTTTATATTATTTATTTGTTTATTTTTTTTTTCATTGTAAATAAAGCAACAGATACAATTATTGAAAACATCTTTTCATTAAATATGCATTTAAAAAACAGAGATACGTTAGTTTGATTAAGTTAGACAAAAGTTCAGTCTACAACATTAACCATGCTATTATATATATTTCAGCTTAGAAGTGGCATTTAGCCTTTTTTTTTTTTTTTGAGTTCATTTTAATGTCATAAGTACTCCATCTGTTTACTTAGTTCAGTGAAAAGTCATTTTCTACTTCTCTTTTGCGTAAAGAACCGAATCTGTCTATTAAATTCATCATATCAGAACTTAACTTGTGCCGAGCTTTCTCTAATAATGTAGCTGCTAGTGCCTGTTTAAGTCAACCACTGGAGCTATTCCTACTGAATTTTCTACGTAATTTAATATCATTTTTACCTGTATGTACGTGGAAAAAAAAATATATCAATAAGTCGCGTTTTAATTTAAGACTCTTCGGGTCCATCAGCCGGGAAATAGTAAAATTCCTGCTGGTCCACTGAGCTTTCCCGATATTTCCGCTTTTTATTTTCCAGAGGAGGTCGGATTATGATTTCCACTTGAACGCACTCCATTTGTGTTTCGAATGTTTATCGATACCATGCACATCAAGTGAATATTAATGGATAAACAAAAGTTTTGCAATTCTCGGAAAAGCCGAAACAACGAGTTGCACGTTTTGTATTTTTGGATAATTTATGCGGGGGAAAATCTCTCCAAGCTCATTGGGTAAGAAAGGAGAGAGAGTGGAAAATCGCGAAATCCACGCATGCGCATTTGGCATGCGTTATTGCGTTATTGCGTTGCGTAACAGTGTTTGATGAGGCCCTTTAAATCTTTTGATGTCAAAAATTGGAATTTTATATAAAATACTTATTTTACATTAAAATCAACTCATTTGTCATCATCGAATAAATACATTAATTTGGAGTCTAGTTGATCCTTAATGTAAAGGAGCATATGATGACAATGCGTACCTGCCCATGCGTTGTCCGAGACATACATATCAACAGTGCAAGTGCATGTGTGATCAAGTGATAAGCCGATTTGAAGAGATTCGCGCGCTTTTTTGTCATGTCTGATGTCTCTACGTGTAAATACAGACGAATATCGGAATATGTTGCTGATCTTCCTGGGCTAGCTAACAAAGTCAAAGTCCCATTACTTCGTAGGAAAATGTAAAACTAATATTTTAAGTGTTCGTCAAGGCGGTTTATTTACTTATTTATTTATTTTTTTAAAGTCATTTATCATTTTGTCTCGTTCTCAGTGTGTTGGATCGATTTTAAATAGCTTTAGTTGAGGTTATGCCATATTTGTTGTCTCTTGATTTTTTGGACCATAAACAATTACAACAACAAAAACAACTATAAGGTACGTTTGTGTATGAATAATAGTATCGTACGTTCATATTAAAAAATATAAAATCACTGTCATTAAATACCGCATGCTTTTTCTGTGATATTTTTCTTGTTTAATTGTTCATATGCATCGATTTTGTATTTATTTCAATGAGTGTTTATTGACTGTGGACTTGGTCAATTTATTTAATAACACTGAATTTGCCTTGAAACGAAATTAGATTTATTTTCCAGATGGGTATCACAGGTCTTATTCCATTTTTGGAGAAATCGTCAAAACAAACTAATATTTCTGAGTTTTCCGGTAAAACTGTGGCTGTAGACACGTATTGCTGGTTGCACAAAGGAGCCTTTTCTTGTGCTGATAAATTGGTTATGGGCCTGGAAACAGATGCGTTGGTTTCTATTAAATTTTTCTTTTTGGTTCCAATTTTATAACCAATGTTACATTTATAAAATTCGTTTTACAGATATGTCAAGTACTGCATGAAATTTGTGCAAATGTTACTTAGCAATAAGATAAAACCTATATTAGTATTTGACGGGAGGCATCTTCCTGCTAAAGCTGAAACTGAAGTGAAAAGAAGAGAGTAAGTTGGATTTTGTAATCAAGTCAAATAAAAATAATAATAACCATAACTAAAAATTTTCCATAAAAAAGGGCTAGAGATAATAATCGAAAGCGAGCAGCTGAGTTTATAAAAATGGGCAAAATAAGTGAAGGAAAAAATCTTCTGAGAAGATCCTTGGATGTCAGCCACAAGATGGCCTTGGAAGTTATTAAAGAGTGTCAAGCACACAATGTTGATTGCATTGTTGCCCCTTATGAAGCAGATGCACAGCTTGCTTACCTCAATTTGTGTGGAATCGCTGACGTTGTAATTACTGAAGACAGCGATCTGACACTATTTGGCTGTAAAAAGGTAACGATTTTTATGTTTGTCTGTATTTAATCTATTAAAACACCATTGCGCACTTAACATTTTCTTGTTAAAAATACCTTATAGATATTCTTCAAAATGGATTTAGCAGGCTATGGAGTCTTAGTGGAACAGGATCGCTTGCATTTATCAATGGGGTTGAGGCGAGATGAATTTAGTATGGATAAATTTATATACATGTGTATACTCTCTGGCTGTGATTATTTAGCTTCGTTACCAGGCATTGGATTACAAAAGGCTTGCAAGTTTATTGTAAAAACTACGGATACGAATATTTACAATGTAAGTATTAATTAAAACATACTGGAAATTCCTTTTTAATTCAATCAATTTTCTTTAGGCGCTGACGCGAATGGCTTCGACGTTAAATAAAAAAACGCTGGTTGTAACAAAAGATTATCGTGACAATTTTATGCGTGCCTTAGTGACTTTCAAACATCAACTGGTTTTCTGTCCGATTCAGCGTAAACAAGTACGTCTGAATCCTCCAACTCCTGATGTAACTGCAGAACAACTTGTGCATGCTGGTTCTGAAATCGATGCTCATTTGGCCTGGCAATTAGCTCTTGGCAATTGTGATCCATTTACCTACGAAAAGCTCCATGACTTTGATCCCGATAAAGTAAGTGCAATTTCAAAGTAAATCAAATTCAGGTGACAGATTTTTTTTACAAGGAATTTTTATAATTACAGCATTTGCCAGTGAAGAAAAATGCGTGGAGCGAAATTCCTATAGCTAAACATGTTAGTATGTGGTCGAAAGATTACAAAGCAAAAACAGATCAGAACAAAAATCCAATGCTTAGTCCAAAGAAAGTGAAGCCACTATTAGCCATAAGAACCATTAGTGCTAGAGGTCAAATTGCAACCATGAAGACTGACTCTTTGAAAAGAGAAATAACACCGAAAAAGCGCACACGTGAAGGTAACGTATTTTATATTGTTTCTTGGTGCATGTCAGACAAGTTATTAATATCAAAGTTGATTACGTTTAAACTGGTTTATTTCAAAAATATTGTTATAACACAAACTTTTCTTCATTTAAATTATTTCTGCTTACTACATTTCTAACATGTACAAACATTGGGATACAGTTGTTTAATTACTTCAAGACATTTAACCACTATCTACACGAATACTAAACTAACATTTGTGGTTTAATTTAACTTAATATTAAAATTGGTTTGCCTTAAAATGATCTGAGAAATGATTGTGCTGTATATTTACTGAGATTTCATATTTTAATGGATTTAACAAATGAAATAATTCACAATCTAGTAGCAGTTCGCAACTTTGCATTTAATGAATTTGAAAAAAAAAAAAATCTTTAACGTGTGATTTTAATATCATTTTTTCATTAATAGTTCATGTATTGTTATTAACTTTTGAAAGTTTGTATTTTGATTTTAGATATTGTGTCAAATGCGTAATGACTTTTTTTTGGCATGCACGAATTTGATCAGTAAAATTTGCTCTCAAATAAACACTAACATACAAAAAAAGCAAATAAAAAAATAACTTACTACAGCCAAGTAGTACTTTAATATCTACAACACACTTTAAAAAAAATTCTGTATAAAACAAAAGGTAGAAAATCGCAAGAGACAATTACAATATCTCAAGCGTTGAGAATTTTGTTGAGTGTATTGATACTTAAATAAGTTACAGTATGAATGATGTTGATATGAATATTAGAATGATGTTGAGTGCATAGAAAAGATAAAATCTAAATAGTACTTTTCAATCATTGAGACTTCTAAACAAGTACTATTGTTTTGCTGGTTTATATTTATATTTAGTATTAATTCATTACAACTAATGGTTACATCGTTCAGACCCCAAAACTATTATTGAAGTATTGTTCTTTCACAGTCTTTTTTTATCGGATTAAATAATCACATGATTTCTTCACTAATGTTAAAGATGTGTCTGTTATTTAGAAAGTTTTTTGACAGTATAAAAAATTATAATGATCAATTTTAAAAATACTTTATTCGGTAAAAAATGTAACTAGCATGAGTGAAAGTGTTAATATAATTTATGGGTGTTTGAAATTTTTTACAATAACTCCATGGTGAAAAAAAAAAAACATTAATTAATAGATACATTAATTTACCAATAAGTTAACCACGCAAAATACCTTCTTATTCGCGTTTGAAGTAGTTTTGACCTATAGGAATAATCTGAGGCTCTCCATTTATAAACTTAATTGTCATTGTTGGATTTTGTTTGTCAACATTGATTTTTTCGAGTTCTTCCTTGAGATCCTTGATTTTTTTTTGTTGTAACTTGGTCAAATCAGTTTTTATTGTATATTGACGATTAACCAAAGACTTGCTCTTCATAATTGTAATACAGTCAGCCTTATCTGACAGAGTGACTCGAAGTGGTCTACAAAAATTTTGTCTCATACGTCCCAGGCGTCTTGTTTGTATTTGGCTCAAATCAACATTCGACACGACCTTGAGAATTTCACGTGCTCGCGATGTGTCTCTAGCAGCTACCAAAGCATTGAATTGATCAATATCATGCAAAGTGGAGTAATCTTGAGATATTCTAAGATTATCCTCGGGAACATTGTAGATGATAATGTTTTTCGACTTCATCTCTCTTTCCTTGATCTCGCAGAGAATTTCTCCCATGTCGACATTCTTGGCAGTCTGAGAAGCCTTAATATTTTCCAATTCGCCTGTTATCCGAACTAATTCGTCCTTCAGTCCACCCACGTCATTCTGCACATTCTCGAAATTGGTAGTTTTGTTCTTGATGGTTTGCAGAGTTGTTTCCAGGTCGTTGATGCGAGGATCGAAAGTATTCAGATGATTCGACACAGTATCCAAGGAATTGGAAATATTGGAAATGCTCGATTGCAAGGATGAAATGCCATCCCAGACCGTTTCCAATGTAATGCTGTTTTTCATTTGAGATTCGTTAACACTAATATTCGAGGTTTGAACGGTACTCTCATTTGGCTCATCTGCATCCAAAATGGTTATTGAATCATTGGAATGGCCTTCGGCTTCGTTGGTATCAAAGTTGTCTTCTGTGAAATCTTCTTCGTGACTTATCTGTAATCGAGACATATCGATGTGAAAAGTCATGACGGTTAATTGCTGAGAAAAAAAAAAAAAAAAAAAATCTAGAAAAAGGTGATATACCTCTAGACAGTTACTGGGCTCGTCCAGAATAACAGGTTTCTCCAACACGACCATGTTCGAGGAGGATTCGTCGACTTTCTGCACCTTCGCGAATCGCATAGGTCCACCAGTGCTCTGTCCGGGAGCCTGGCTGTTGTCTAAGCTACTGTTACCGTTGCCGAACGAATTATTGTTATTCTGTTGTGGTTGTTGTTGTTGTTGCTGCTGCTGAGGCTGCCTGCGCTTGTTGTTGCGACGAGTTCGCATCTGGTACCCTGCACTACTACCCGGGAACACAGAGTCCGTTGGTCCGCAGCAGACGTTAAAGACACCCTCGGCGGAGATTTTGTAACGATGCGAGCACGACAGGTGAAAGGGTGTTCCGCACTTGCTACAACGAATCGTCCCGGACGCTATGTTCCGTCCACAGGAGCGACAGGAAACCATAACCTACTAAGTCGTCTAGTGCGCCGTTCCCGTTGCGTCACCAGGGCCTTTTACACTTTTCTCATTCGCGTGGTCAATATCCCACTTCACTTTTTCTCTCTCTCTCTCTTTCTATTATTTTGAGAGTGCGCTTCTTTTCTTCCTGGCAACGTTAAATTTTTCCGACAATTTTCCGTTTTACGGACTCTTTCCTCTTGGTTCGTGAACAACGTACATGCAGATGATACGAGAGACACATTCGGGAATCAGGCACAAACTTTTGCGAAATATGTTTTCGTGACGTCTTTTTCTTACACATCAGCCGCCATATTGTAATTATTGCTCTTATAATTGAGAATGCGCGCGCACCCTTCTCCTTCCCCTCTCTCTTTCGCGCGCGCACCCTCCTGCCCCCCTCCCTAGTCGAACCCCACCACACTCAGTAAATTTGGCGCGAAATTTTAAATGGATCGAAGGAGCTGAAATAAAATCGATTGTTTTTCAGAATCCGAGGCAGCGGTGGACGAGATCGTGCAGCTCTACAAGCGCCAAGATGTGGAGCCGGTGGAGGAAAAGGAGAGTACCCCGCCAAAGTCGCCGATCCTCACGAGGCGATCGAATCCGTTCAAGAAGTTGGATGACTCGACCGAGAAGTCGCCAAATATTTTGTACCGGGCGAGAAAGCGATTTTCAATAAAGAGCCGGTTCAAGCCAACTGTCATCGATTACTCGGACATTAAGCAGAGCAGGTTCTTTGCTGGGGACGATGAGCCAAAAGTCGCGGAGACTCCAGCCAAGGAGGAGGAGGAGGAGAAAGTTGGGCGGGACGATGTCGCCGAGTCCATGGAAGTGAATTTCGATTCTGAGGATTATAGGGAGAACATTGATAGTATTGTTAATGGGAGTGAGAACAAAATTCTTGTAACCAAGGAAGTCGCTGAGACTCCGTCTAAGGAGGAAGAGGAGAAAAGTGATCAAGTCGATGTCACTGAGTCCATGGAAGTTAATTTCGACTCGGAGGATTATAGGGAGAACATTGATAGTATTGTCAATGAGAAGAAAATTCTTGTTAACCCGGAAATTAAGGAGAATGTTGAGTGTACTGTCCGTGAGAATGAAAAGAAAATTGTTATCATCCCCGAAACCGAGCTCTTTGATGACGATGAAACATTTTATGTACATACATTTTTTTTTTTTTACTCCTATAACGCATTTTGAAGTACTCATTTAACAGAGTCAATTATTTGTTTTAGGTTCCTAATAAAGAAGAAGATGGTGATAATAAAGACAGTGGATACAAAGAGTTTAGTTGCGATAGTAGTAATCAAAATAAAGCTGTTGAACCATTTCGTTTGATTGATGGTAATATGGTTAAGCAAAATACAATAGAATCTCACGACAAGCTAAATAGCAAAGGAAGCAAAGTTTGTCATCGATCGGATGTTAAGGATGACGAGCAGTTTTCTATAACTAGAGAGATTTTTTCAGAGTACAAATCGAGTTTATTTACACATGAAACTATGGATAAGAGGCCGAAAAGGGACAGTTTAAGTCGAAGTAGTCCAGACACATCATTATCAGTGGTAAATTTCCATTTATTCAAATTTTAATGTCTGCCTACTTTCTTTTGTTAATAAGTATATCTGTTAATTATAGCAAAGATTTGCAAGTAAACGTGTTGTGAAAACAAATACAAAAAAGAACACAATAATTCAAGGGCAACGAAGTTTGTTAAATATGTTTGGTTTTCAAAAAAAGTAAGTGCACTTAAAATCTTCCTGATGTTAATGAATGTTCGTAGTTTACTTGAGTTTTGAAATTTATTTTAGGAATAGTTTCCAACATTAACGAGGAAACAAAAAAAAATATTGAAATGATCTAAGTTTGAATTTTGAATCTTTAATATTGACAGTATTAAGACTTCCCGCTACAGGGTAGGAAAACACTGCATTTATCTGTTTATGTGAGCCAACTAAGTGTTAATTTATTATTACTTGAAGATCTGTTTATTTTGACTGTTGCTGTGCAAGTACGTGTAGAATTGTACATATACACTATACTTTGTATCTATACATATTTTTTTACAACGGAAATAAATGAAATTATTTGAGCATAACATCGATTTTATCTTTATTTATAAATCTTACCCTGATAATTAACTTAATCAAGTTTTCCTAATATTTTACATGTTTTTTCAAACAAATATACAGTATATTCCGTAAAAATTAAAAAACCATCAACACCTACTTCCTCCTCTTTCTACCACCAACTTTTCTCCTGAAATCACGATTTCCTTTGCCTGCTTTGGGTTTCTTGCTCGTTTTTGGAGTCGACTCTTTCATCTGGCCCGACTTCTTTTTCTTCTTTTTAGACACTTTGCCACCCTTGGTTTTTCTAAGAGCATCTTTTTTGGGATTTTCGTTGAAGCGACCCATAGAGGCCGTAGACACATCAGCCACCTTAAATTCATACAAGTAAAATTAGTTACACCTGCCGTAAGAACAAGACACCTCAAAAAAAAAAAAAAAAAAAAAACAATTTAAAAATGAAGTGTACCTTTGCACCAACATCCAGCTGCTTGGCATCCCTGAAGTGTTCCGTACTGGGCAGACCAACTTTAGGAACCTTGATATTCTTCTTCTTGGCCAAATTCCTGAGCCTCTGCAGCTCGTTCTTGGCAACCTTTTCCTTCTTGGCCGTCTTGAGAGCTTCGCGTGGATCCTCGCGAGGCGTGCCATCCTCGCCACACTCGATGAGCCACTCCTTTTGTTTATCAGCCTGGGCACGTTTGAAGCCAAAGTTGGGTATCCATTTCTGGAGCTGTTCGTCCCATTTGAGTTTGGAGCGGCCCTTCTTTTTCGTCCGGATGCCCTTCTCCTTGGCGAATTGTTGCCATTTCGTGAGCGGCTTGGGCTTCGGTAGTTTGCGCGCTCTGGGCAAGAGATAGTTGGGCTTCGGGAGTTCGGCGACGATCACTTCTTCGACACACTTGGTCGGCAAGCTCCAGACTTTGTTGACGAGCAGCTGCACGTTGTCGCGCGTCGTTGCCTGTAGATTTGACTCTTTGTCCGTTTTCAGGTCGAGGGCATTGTAGTCGGAAAGCAAGAGGGTGCCCTCGTCTATTTCGACCTCGATTTCTTTTTCCTTAGACTCGCTCAACGGAGCCGACAGTATTTTATTTACTACCTCCATCTTTTGAGGTTAGATAACAAAACCGACCAAAACAACGCACGACACGTGCGTGTGTCGGCGTGAGAGTGAGACTGATGATTGTGATGGTGCAGATGTGCAGTGATTCAGAATTTTAGGAGCCACTTTTCGCGAAAAAATGAAGACCGCTAGATGGCGCTGATCCAAATAATCATTACCACTCACAGTAGAGCCATGTAATCAATTGTAAACCAGCCGCAACTAATATAATAAATGAACAATAAAAAGTTAAAATTTTCTGTGCTATTTGCGTCAAGTTTACAATTCATTTTGGACCCAAAAATCGACCTCCAGAAGTATAAATATTTTACTTATATGGTTTAAAAAATTGACCGAGATGTTGTTCATGAGAAAAATAAAAAAATAAAAAAAATAAAAAAAATTACCCACCAATAACAACAGTTATTAAATTTCATTCTCAGTTTTATATCCGAACTCAGTTTGTACAACTTCGCCAATACAATTTTGGCACGGGAAGAAGAAGAAAAGCTATGATTCACTTAAAAAAAAAAAAAGCACAAAAACCAACGGCCGACAAGACAATCGAAGAAAGTCTTAAATCATCATCATTTTTATATCACACACACGATTAACAACGAAAACAAAAAATGTGCGGTTACACAACGGGCGTTGCCGTAAATCGCGACTCGAGCACATATACTTATATATGTACAAAAGTACTTATCCATCAAATTGAACGAAGCAAGATGATGATGATGATGATGGTATAGACGTAAGTAGCGCGTGGGCGATGTAATAGCAACGGACGATGACGCGATGCAATCTTATGGGTGACGGACGGAGCGACAAAAAACGACGATAAACAACAATGAGTATTACACATATACTTATACACACCCCACGTATATATTATGTACTAGCGATTCGTACAAATCACGAAGCACACGAGACGATGTGTCACTTTGTTTATCAAGCGTTTCGCGTCTCCTCGACCAGCTCCGCGCGTCATTTTAATTTGAAACATCCACTTTGCGAGATAGAATCTTTTTTTTTTTTTTTTTTTTTTTTTTTTTTGCAAACTATTAAGAAAATGTAAAGCTACAAACTTGTTCAATTAGCTTTACATGGTAAATAAAAGAGTCGTATCGAACGAAAATTCAAGTGCTCTCTGGGCGAATGAGCAATGCTACACAAACATGTCGTGCATGCATATTTATGAAAAAGGTATATGTATCTCTCTGGGCACGCATGCACGTAATCTTCAAGGCCTCGATGACGTGAAAAAAAAAAAAAAAAAAAAAATAACGATCAGCGCGCGTACAGAACCGCGAGGCCGTACCTTTAATGTCGTACTCGTGGGCAATTAGGTGATTTCAAAAAGTGGATGTCACTATACTCGAAGAAGACAAGGTCCTCTCCCTCGTACTCGCACATGTATATTTATTATACACACGTGTATGCTTTAATAGCCTCACCCATTTTAGACGCATAAATCGGTATACTTTGATTTTTCATGCATTACCCGATGCACACATGATCGTTTGTAAAAGTAAATCCTGGAAAATCGTAAATAATAAAGTGAGATGCGACGACCGGCATGTGATTGACGGCTTTTTCGCTCTCTGTCCCTCGTTGAAATGTATTTGTGTGTAGTTTTAAACGGCGATCGGTATAAAAACAGCAGATTGACGAACAACGGGACGTTTTCTTCCAAAAGAAATCGTATATAATATGCAGTACCGGGACGAACAAATAAAATGACAAATGAGCGAAAGCATCATTTTTTTAAACAATGGGTGTACTCACTCTCGAGGGAGGCGTCATTGTACTCCTCGGGTATATACACATAACGATTCAGAGGTAAGAAAAACAACAATATACACACGTAGAAGCCGAACGCATGCGCGATAAATCGGCAAGCGGTGACTTTTTAAGGTCCCCCCTATATGCATGGGTGTACTGTGGGGAGACCGGCAGTGGCGAAGTAGCGTCCATCTCGCATGTACGAGTGAACATATATTTATATAGGGTCTGTGGATACAGGATATAGTCTGCGAGCTATTATCGAGCATATATATATAGAAATCGTTATCATGTGCCGCTGGCTTGGATGCCAGTGAACGCCTATGGGACTCTGTGATCGTCAGGTGCGTGTCCACAGGTTTTTTTCTACTTCCTTTTTTTTTTTTTTTATACGTTTCATGTAGTTTTCGTGTGGATGCACAGTGACTTTTAAAAAAAAAAATATATACATCTTTTTTAAAGATTCCTATCGCATTTTGGTAAGTGTGCTTTTTTGGTACTCCATACTTGCTTCGTAAATAATACCTTATTTTGCGTGTATTTTTGTTTTTGAATGTCAATGAAGCAAAATTTTTAGTCATATTGTGTCACATTTTTATTTGCTTTTGAAAAAATCAAGATATTTACACAATTTTAGTAAATAATGTGTCAGTTAAAAAAAAGAAAAAAAATAAAATCTACTTAAAAACCTAAGGCGCGTAGAACGTGTTCCAAGACAAAAAGGGCTTGAAGGAGGGGGGGAAAAAGGGATACCGGTCATAAAAAGCAGGTACAGCTGCAGCGTCCATCGGAGCTCGGTATCATATATCGTGGGGAGGTCACTGACACACGCGCTCTCGGAGGGAATTCTGCCTTTTCCATGTACTTATACCTTCACGCGTTACAAATATCTTTTCCGTGCTCTCTTTCTCACTTTGTACACCCATGCATATTGTACAACTCGCTTTGTACTTCTATTGTTATTATTTCTTTTTTTTTGTATACCGTTAACGCGTACCTACTTCTTTTTTTATGACTCGCGGTGCAGGCGATCGGTTCCGGTGCTCAATTGTCCGTGTCGCGAGGTGTATTGGCTGCGCCTTTTTTTTTACGCTTGCATGAGTTAAAGTGGGGAAAAAAATGTTTGTTTGTTTACACTAAAAATTAGGGACAGTACCAGGACACTTGTATAACTGCACTTACACGTGATAATTCGTTCGCGCCCGCATCATGTGATTCAATTTCCATTGCGTAAGATAAATCGACTACTAAGCTCAATCACGTGTTTACTTGTAATCTCAACAACAATTGCAGTTAAGTGTAATCGCTTTGATTTTTTTTTTTTTTTTTTTTTTTTTTCAATGAAAAGTTCATTTCACATCCGATAAGTCGCTCTTCAAGTCATCGGTGGAAATTATTTTAACGAATAAAAAATAATAAATAACATTAAAAATTATGAAAGTCCAGATTCAAAACGAGTAATAAAATTTAATAAGTAATTTTATATTATCAGTTATTATTATTTTTTTCCGTTATAAATGTCACTCTAGAAAACATAGGGAAAATAAGCGAATCCAAAGAACTTTTATTGTTAATTATAACTATCTGATACTTGACTTTTGAAATTTATAAGAAAACTAATAGTTATTAATAATTTTTAATAACAGATTATTTTTGTTGTACTATATCACATATCAGGTAAAAAAAATAATAATAAAAAATAATTAAAAATGATGATCTTTGCAGGCACTTGTTGTAACAATCGACTTCGTGAATGAAAAAAAAAAAAAAAAAAAAAAACTAACTTGCGACAGATAATTGCGAACAATAAGTTTCATTAGTTGTCTCAAAACTAGATTTTATAAACTGTAATTTTTTTTGTTTATTTTCAACTTATTGTTTGAAATAGGTATTACTAATTAATCAAATAAAATTATTTCCGTTTGGGAAGGTATGAAAAAAAAAAAAAATAAATAAATAAATACTTCACCAATAACTCAAAGGAAGAAAAAAAAAAAAATACGATGATGAATCACGCGCATTACGTACGACTGCAAAAGTTACATATTCACGGTAACGCGACACTTGCGTCGAAAGTGTCACCGAGCGCGCGTCTCTTAGCTATTATGGTACAAGAGGTAAAATTTTTTTTTTTTTTCAGCACCTCGACGTCCACTGCACTGCGAAAACCCATTTAAAATAAGCAAAAAACACCTTTTATTTTACAAATTTTAATTATCGAAGCCAATTAGTGCTCGGGCGAGTGTCTATTGTATACTTTTTTTTTGCCAGACACCCGTAACTCTATAGATGCCGAGTTTCGCAATTGCTCTGTTATATTTTAACTCTTTGGAATAAAACCTAAACGATTTAAACGTTATTTTCTCTCCCACTTTATTGTGCGTTGATTCCCAAAAAAACAGCATCTGCAACGCGTAATGGAATTTTTTTCGTTGTTGTTTTTCGACTAAACAATACAAGGTCTTACAGGCGTGGGAATCCGAAAATAATATGAAAACGGCCTCGATGATCCTGGCGGTACTCGCGGCCTTGGTAGTCCAAGGCGCGGCCAGGGAGTACGACTACTGTTACGCGTACGACAACGACCATTACCTTCTCATGGGCACCAAGACGGCTTATCAGTTTGTTTACGGCAGGTCCCGGATACCACCCGTTCCGAGTGAGTACATACATGTATATAGTTTTGCCTATATATACTTAAGCTTGGGCACGGACACGTCTTCAATTTTTCTTGAATTAAATATTTAGCTAAAATTGTGACGCGTTGGTTTAAAAATTTTTTTTTTTTTTATTACTTCTTATAGTATAATTTTTTTTTGGCAAAAACATTATGTAACAATTGTAAGGAAAAAAAAACAATTTTTGTACAAAAAGTGTCAAAGTGTTTTAAAATTTTATACCTGCAATATACTTTAATATTTAATATCCATATGAAAACTATTTTTCAGTCTCCTGTTGTGAATAGTGGCAAATACCCTAGAAATTGTTTTTCAGCAGAGTGCACTTTATCCAGAAAAAAAAATTTTTCTTTTAAAATTTCTAAGAGCAGAAAATTATTTACAGCTTAAAATTTCCACGCAGTTAAAATTTTTCACATATTTCCTCGTCTTACTGTAATTTGTCAGTGTCCTAAATTTTACATCGACAAGAAGGTTGGTATATTATGTCCAGACTTGGGCAGGACAACTGTTTAATTTTTTTTAAATACCATTTTTTGCCAAAAGTGTGACGCATTATTTATGCTAATAACATTTTTTTCAAGTACTATTTAGAACGCAGTGTTTAACATAATGTTCTTCCGAAAAAAAAAAAAAAAAAAAACAATACATAAAAATTTAAAAGAAAAAACTATGCGAGAATAAGGTACTTATGTGCTAAAAAACAAAAATTGTTTTACTTGTTCATCGTGAATAGTAATGATTTTTTTTTTCAAAAAGCACGTTAAAAAAAAAAAAATTTTTTTTTCTCAAGTATTAAAAACAATTACGCCCAAGTCTTTTGCCATCACCGTCTCGAGAATCCATAAGTAGGTTATTACAACTGAGCACTCGCGATGAGAGAGAGAAGCGAGTCGCCGCCGGCTCAGTGGGTCAGTTGCTAATTAAATGACATTGTGTCGCTAAATGGCTCATACTCGTCGAAAATTCGTGAATCTTTAATTGCCCAATCGTACCATTATGCGCGTACTCTTTTTTTTTTTTTTTTTATCCCGTTGCAAATGATTAATTGTTTGTCTAAAATTATCAATATTAAATAGTCTACATTGAGACCCACGTTAAAAAATGTCTGTCCGCTCAGGCTGCACGCCCATACAGATATGGATATTAGCGAGACACGGGACCCGCTACCCCGGCCGAGAATTCATAAGGCGCTTGCCCAAGCTCCTCAGTCTTCGGGACCAAATAATCAACGACAACGAGCCGTGTGAGTACCCCATTTATTATTACTTTTTACACCCGCGAAGAAAAAAAAAAAAAAAAAAAAACTAAAAAAAACCATTGCCGATAAATCGGCAGTCGGTAGGCTGTGCGGTGCCGATCTCGAGTTTTTGAGGAACTGGAGACCCAATCCGAACATGAACGAGGCCATGGCCGATTTTTTGACACCCCAGGGCGAGCAGGACATTAGACTGTTGGCCAAACGACTGCAGAGCGAGTTTCCCGAGTTACTGAGACCCGCACCTCAGAACATCAATCAGGAGAACTACAAGGTGTGCACAATCAACACAAGTAAATCATTTGTTTTTTTTTTAAATTAAATAATCGGTGTAATATTCTCATTTAGTTCAGATCCACGAAATCTCAACGAACCCAGGCAAGTTTGGAGTCTTTCATGGACGGTTTGTTTGAGAACAAGTACGCCGTACCGGTCGAGGAGCCACCGGCTAACGATACTCTGTTGCGCGTGAGTGCGAATTTACCCTTATAGTAAATCGAGTCACGTCTCACATGAATAATGCTTGTCTAAATGAAAAAAAAAAGGCTTATAAAAACTGCCCGGCGTGGGAGAAGAATTTGGTACACGATCCCGTGGACACCGAGTCCGAGAGGTTCATCCTTGGCTACGAGTACCAAACTGTCATTGCCAACGTCAGCAGGAGACTGGGCTTCAAGTACCAAATCGACAATGGTAACAATCCCATGTGCTGCGCTTATCGAAGTTTCATACGTTAAAGATATTATTTAATTGTTTATTCATAAAAAAAAAGTTACAAACAAAAATTAATAATAATGATAAATAAATTGCAGATTTGAGGCTACGATAATATTTACCATTGATCTATTTTGTGTATGTTGTTAGTAAATCTTTCTAATAGTCATTATTAGTTTTTTTTCTTCTTTTGCATATTTATTAATATTAAATTGGAATGTATGATTCCCACGATTAAACAAAGATAAAAAATAATTAGATGTTGTTTACAAACATTATTAACAGATATTCGAAAAATTTCATATTTATTGATCACAATGTGAGATGTAGGTAACTTAGAACGAAAGTAAACAAACAAAATAATAATCGATAACAACCAGCATTAACATTTATGAAACACTTTATATTCGGTCTCGAATCTGGACTTTGTTGATTATTATTATTTTTATTGCTTCAAGATTCCATCCAGTTGATGTACGACATGTGCCGGTACGAGAAAGCCTTGGAAATCGACCGGTTGTCCACGTGGTGTTCCGTTTTCAGCAAAGACGAGCTCAAGACTCTGGAGTACCTGGAGGACCTCGATTACTACTACTATTCCGGCCCAGGGCGTGAAATCAACACAAAACTCGGTTGTCCGCTCATGAAGGATTTGTTCGGTCATTTCCGGTAAACGAAAATAATTTCCACCACGTGCACACGGAGAAGCGAAAAATCACTATTCCGCGTAATAATCCGATCGCAGGGGGTAATTGCTCGTCCTACGAAAATTTAATCGCCGGAATTGTTGACATCACTGTCCGATTGTTACGCAGAACATTCGGACACTTGGACGAAATTTTTTCACACGAAAAATCGCGCGACACATTTTTCTTTTTGAGAATTAATTTGGTCAAATACTTTGGACAATTTTTTCTCTTTTTTACAAGTAACGATAATAAAATAATTTTTAGTCTAAATATAATCTAATACTTTTAAGCGATTTTTTTATAAAAGTAAATTAAGAGAAAAATAATAAAAATAATAGAGAAATTCCAGCAAAAATTATAACCATTTTGCACAGTAAATCAGATGCAAATTGGCAAAAAAAAGAAAAGTTGTTATTTTTAACAGTAAAGGTTATTGTTTCAACAGTTAAAGTTGTGGTTCGAAAAGTAAACATTCCCATACGGGAAAGTAAAATTTATCAACCGATCCTTTTAAGGTTCACTGTTCCAGCATATAATAAAAATAATATATTTTTTTTTTTTGCCACGTTGCATCCAATTTACTGTGCGTAATGGTATTTTTTGCTGGAATTTCTCTACAATTTTTATTATTTTTTTTCTCTTCCAATTATATCGGTACGTAGAATTGCCGATTTTCAACCCCACACCGATTTGGTTTCAGTAACTTGGAGCGTGGAAATTTCAACAACGAGCCCAAGGGTGTTTTCTACTTTTCCCACACGGTAGCGCTCCAGACGCTCCTGGACGCCCTGGGGACGAACAAGGACCCCACGCCCCTGAGGGCCGACAACTACCGGTCTATGTACAAGAGGAGCTTCCGCACCTCGACCCTCGGCTCGTTCGCCTCGAATTTGATTGCTGTATTTTACAGGTATGCAAAAATACATTTTTTTTACTCTCGAACAAGTAAAAAAAAAAAAAAAAAATCCAACAGGTGCAGCGATCCGCGATCGCCGAACAAAGTGATGTTCTACCAAAACGAGGCGCCAGTGCCACTGGACGGCTGCAGCGTCGGGCTCTGCGATTGGGAGTATTTGAAGGAAAAATTCGGTGGAGCAGCGGACGAGTGTAGCCTGGATTTTTGCTACAACGCCGGTAGCGGATTGACGACAAGTTACGTCGCATTGGCTGGACTGATGTTGGCGATCACACGTTTTGGCCTGTGAATTGATTTTTACGGCTCGAATCTATGTATATATTATATATTGCGTTGTTTCATAATATTATTCTGAGATCGGATGTTTTCTTCAACTTTGCTGCAGCATGTCAATTTTTATACATGGTTAAATTCATACGTACGACTTTTTATTATAAAGAAGAACAAAAATTAACAGTATTGCGTGTTTATGTTAAAATGCTGCAACGAACAAATCTAGATGGTATTCACAGCAGAGAAAGTATTATTTTTTCATACCTCGAATTAATTTGTTTCAACATTCGGTAATTGTTACAAGGGGGTTTTCGAGGATTCTGTTCGAATATGAGTAATTTGAAAAATAATAAAGTAAATAAAAAATATCTTAAAAAAGATCAGTACCTGTAATTTTCACAGAAAACGTCGATGAAATGTAATTAAAAAAAAAAAAATTGATTTAAAGTGATAGAACCTCGGCCATTAGGATTTATAAGCCGTTCACACTGAACTCTATGTTCTGATAAAGTTTTTTTTTCAAATTGACTATTGTTGAATTTCTTGTACAATTTTTGAAAAACACTATTATTTAAATGTTTTTAATTATAAATAATAAAATTATATGTGAATAATAAAAATGTTTATAATATTTAATGTTTAATATATTCTTGACAACACATTACGAAAATTAATTCACTATAAATAAAATTATGTAAATAACTATTTATTATTAACATAAAAAATAAACCAACAGAGTAGAAGGTAAGTCTTTCGATACTAAGGGTGTCGTATACCAGTTAAGTCCTTTTCTTTTATTCATCACGTGATTCATTTAGATAGTTTTTTTTCATATCTACGATAAATAATTTCTCAACCTATACAATAGTTTGGTTGTGAATACATATAACGATTTTCCTCACTAAACTTCCGTACCTCATGACTATAGGTATCCTTATTTATTTTCATTATATTCAATTCACGTGCGTGACAAAAATGTTGCATTTTCATGAGAATATCAATTTTTCTTGACCATATTTTTATCCAGTAGTTAAAGCACGAAAACGTGGAAAAATTTTTTTCTTTTTTTTATCCTGAAATGTTTTTTCTTACAAATTATGAAAGTAATATCTTAAAAAAGTAAGTGGTTAAAAAAAAAATATTATTTCAATTCTAATGCATTAACATAAGTAATGGGACAATTTTCAAACTGGAGCATGTGCCGGAATCATTACCTTCGAAATGACGTTGACTAGGCCGTTGACTCTGCTAATTTTATCAGCCATGTACAGTCATATTCATTAAGAAAGTTAAATTTTTTTATAAATAATACGTAAAAGTTGATTGTTCATTTATTCAAATGGCACATTTATGTATCAGTGCCCAACAAACATTTTTATCTACGGCAATGAGGTATGGTTTATGAAACCGAAAAAAAAAAAAATTTGTTACTTTGTTAGAACCCCGCAATAATGACGTCTGTCCCAATGATTTAATAAAATGTAGGTAAACTCTTTGCCCAGATTTTAATTCCAGCACCAAAAATACTTGAGTTGAATAAAAAAAAAAGTTTTTTTAAATCCACACTAGTCCGTTTCAAAAACTCTTCATGTTAATCAATTACTATAAAGTCACAATACATCCTATTGTATTTTTTTCTTACTTTTTCTAAACTACGTATACCTTATAATATGTGAAATATCCACTAAAGTCATTTTTTTTATTTTAGCTTAAAATGAAAAACCTTACAATAAACCCGATATAAAAATTAAATTAACATGGAATGCTACATACATTTTTCAAATAACATGAATTTCATAACAATCTTAAGAAATTAAAAAAAACTCATTTCAACGGTTTTTAATAAGCTCAAAAAATTGTGAAATTACTGAGAGTTCGATTATAATTATCCACTGAATTTAGTTCGGGTGGAAATCCAATAAGTTAAACCAAATGGTTTTAACTCTACGCAATGTGGTTTTATAATTTTAAAGGATATTATCTAATCAGAAAATCAATATAGGATATTATTTAACTAAAAAAATATAATATTTTGGAAGTAACGGAAACTCTAATGCACGTACATTCATTCCCAGGACCATTCAGCTGTAATCCTTGAAAGAATCACGTTACTTGCAAAATTTATTTATTTAATAAAAATCCAAATTCACTCTACATCGAACATGTATATGTGCATGAATAACCTATTAACATGATTTGTAACAAACGAAATCTATTTTAGAAAATCGAAAGTAATTGACCAACCTTGAAAAAACAGCAATATAATTACCTCTGACCGATAATGGCTAACTTATTTCCCCATGCATCCACTACCATGCCTTTTTCGTTCAATAAGTATCAGAAAAATCTGGTATAAACCAGATGTTACCCATTACCATAGCTTTATCAGTTTTACTAACGACCATAAGTTCTGACTGTCCTTATTCCACGAACGATTAAAATTTTAAACACGTGTAACATCTAACGCCAATTTTTTGAGGCATTTCGCAGACATCCGCCATGTGCTAGCAATAATTTATGTCTTCTGTAATAATTTGCACCTTTTTTGCATACGATGTTTGCACCAAAGTCACCAAAAATAGTAGTTACTAAAAGTGCAAGTTTCCGTATAAAAGAGAAAGCAGCCGTCCCATAAAGAGAGACAAACAAACAAGGGTGGGAGGGGCTCTGGGGCAGTGTAACACACGCATTATTTAAGCGATGCGAGGAAGGTGGCTGTGTCATTCTTAACTGGATTGTTGAGATATAGACAACTATTGAGCTTAAAAGCCGAATTTTTTGTACAAATTTTTCCTCGAGCCCCAATCGCCAAAGTACAAGTTGATTTTTTTTTTTTTTTTTTTTTTCTACTGTGATTTCAAGCTCATTGATTGTCCAGTACATGGTAAAGATGACGCCCTACCAAAGAGTCAACTTTATTGGCCAGACAAAAATGATGGTCCTCTTCCTCGCTATGGCCCTCGCACTGGGACACGCTGTGCCGGTCTCCAATACTTTGAACGAAGTTGTAAGTACATATAATTTAAATTCAAATTATTTATTTATTTTTTTTGTATCAAGTACATATTTGTTTAATGTTGTATATAAATATATCGTGTATAGTAGAGGGTATCGCTTAGAGGGAAAGGTAAACGTGACAAAAACTTTTAGACAAGTACTCTCTTGTGCAATTTTTAGCTGTGCAGTTAATTATGGTCAACTATAAATTTTATTCATTGTACCACATGTATGGGTCTTACTAGCCAAATCTATTGTTACCTATGATGCCAAATGAAACAAAAACGTATGAGTATTACTGTGCTCTGATTATAAATCGGTAATAATCGGTTGTCTGGAAATATTCCAAAAATAGTAAATTACTTTTTACTGTTTACGTTATCATTTTCATCGAAAATACATTACGGTAAAAGTAATAGGTTGCCAAAAGAAAAGTCGTTGGACCGGGAAAGAATATCCGCAGTTTACCATTTTAGCGCACTTATTTAAATAAATTTTTTTTTGTATTTCTCTCTTGTCTTCAGTTATAGCACGGATAAATAGATTCATTAATAAATAGGTTGAAAAATGTATCAGGACGAATAAATAGAAAATTCCGCTCAAAAAGTAATTTCTAAATTAAAGTACTCATTATAGCACACCCATTATAAGTATTAACGTGCCGCGTCGTATTGGTTGTATGATGATAATTTTAACGGCTCACAATTGTATTTTTAGAATATGTTGAAAATTTAGACATGACTTTTATCACTTTTATTGTATTTGTTGAAACTCATTCGATAATAGAAAGTTAAAAAAAAAAAGTTGAGAGTAAAATATAAATGTCGTCTTTAGGGTTGAGAATTAAAGATCTCGGCCATAGTTTTATTTTTTGTCATGTAATTGTATCAAAATGTGAAAGAAAATACAATTTTTGAAGGGGAATCGTCAACGCATTAAAAAAAAGTATTTTAATGATATGATTTTCAACACCCTACAATAAAAATTGATTGCACCTATGTGTAAGAAAATTTTGTTTTTTAATTTTGTATTTCAAATTTGTATTTCGTAAATAGTGATAAAGTAACAATTTCTTAGGAAACAAAATTCACAATATTCTGGAAAAAAATTTTTTCAAAATAATTATATCCAAGTAGCGCTGTAAGTATGCAAGTAAAATTATTTCGCGTTTAATTGACATCAATCGCACAAACTATGAACTGTTAATTATACATTATAAACTGATCGACTCATCATCATTGCACAACAATATGAGATAATTGCATAAGTCTTAAATAAAACTTGCATTTTGTAGGAAAAATATCTTGTAAGTATTGGTTATCTGACCAAAAACAACACGGGAATTGGCAATAGCAGGACCGAAAACGAGCTAAAAGAGGCCCTTCCAAAATTGCAGGTCAGTATAGCCTTTTTTTTAAATATACCCATTTACGTAGTATATTTATAATGGTTTTTTTTTTTTTTATGATTTTTGATAACATTAGTAGATGTCTACACTTGATAGATGTGTGAAAATGACCCTATCTTTTTGCAGAAATTCGGTGGAGTCGCCCAGACGGGAGTAGTGGATGATCCAACATTGAAACCAATAGAGAGTCGACGTTGTGGCGTGTATGATGTATCGGGGAGCAAGAAAAGACGGTCCAAGAGGTCCACACTTTTAACCAAATGGGATAAACTTACTCTGACGTGGAGGTAAAAATCAGAGCCAAATTTTTTTTCGATTTTTTTTTTTCTGTATTATTTGGTTATACGTATCATTAAAATATAAAGTGCACCTTTCTTCATAAAGTCAAAAATCACACAAGATCAATACAAAAAAGGTTTCTATGAAAACAATAAGTTAATTTTTGCTTTTGATGGTAAAAAATGTATCATATGAGACAAAGTATTACGAAAACAACGGTCATATTTTCAAAAAAATGTAATTTATCCAAGGAAAGGGAATAATTTATCGAATAAACTACATACTTACGCAAGTTGATAAATTTTAAATGCTTGCACATATCGTGGGAGGTTAAATATACTTAAATACGTGTGAAATGATTGAAATATTGTTTACTCTATTACAAGTATATTTTTTTAGCGATGGAAAAGTTAAAAATGGTTGATAATTCAAAATTTTTAGGTTTTAATTAAAGTCTGTCGCGTGTCTGACCATATGATTTACTTGTTCTACTTATACATTTTTATGTAGGTAGTGTTGAGTAATACTACTTATAAAATCTGAATAAAAGTAATATTAAATAAATATTGATTATTCGTTTAGATACGATAGCATTTTCAACAATTTTAAGGGATAATTTTTAATTATCAAATAAAATTTTTTGAATTTAAAAACATCTACTGAACTATTTCAAGACTGAAAAATTTTGAAGACGATTTTCACTTTTTTTGTATTGTTTGCCATTATAGTTAAATTGTAAAAATGTATTATAATTTTTTAAGGCTTAAAAAAAATTCATTAAATTGTTCTAACTTCATTCAATTTCATTTCATAATTTTCCAGTGGATTATAAATCAATATAATGTTTAAAAGATTATTTCTTTATATTGTTAAAAATAATAAAATATTCGAACAGAAAATCAAAATGCATTCGGTGGCATGCGTTAACTTTTGTCTGGGTTTATACTACAACGAAGAGATTTGTGGGTAGATAGCTAAAAAATAAAATCTGGGATAGAATAGACACCGTATATTTATGTGTGATTATATAATACTTCATTCGCGTACTTGTAAATGCTTTTATTCGTAGAAAGATGAAACAAATTATTAAGTGTATTTTACTGGAGATCATGTACAGACTAGAGCATATGTATTTTTATTTTATTAATACAAAATTATTTTTAACTTTTATATGTAGAAAAAATAGTATTAAAATCTAATTCCTGGTTTGCTACTAAATATAGCGTGAAAAAACCGATTCCTAAAGGACTTAAATATGACGAAGTAAGGCGAGAGATGCAGCGAGCACTAAATGTGTGGGCAAAACATAGCAAACTTGTGTTTGTAGAAAAAATAAACACCGACAAAGTTGACATCGTCATGTCCTTCAAGAGGTAAGTGAATTAATAAGTAATATAATTTCGAAGTTTATTAAACCAACGAAGAGAGTCAGTTGAACGTATACTTTTTTTTTTAATTTAAAAAAACAAATTTAGAAACCTCATTTGCCTAACGATTATTTGATTTTTTAATTTTATCGCAGTTTGGTAATAAAAAAACCTCTGCCAATTTATTGGCACAATTTTAAATATCACATTAAGATAAAACAAGCTAAATTCTTTCCCAAATAAGGGAATTAATTTGCTTCAAGGTGCACCCGTCTCTTATGCCAAGACATCCAATGATAGTTGACATTAACTGACTGTTGGATGTTAAATTTTAAATTTGAAGCACGTGAAATTGGCGATAAGTTGAATGAAATATCATTTCTTCGGGTGATATGTTTTTCAGGAAATCACATGGTGACGGCTTTGATTTCGATGGCATGGGAAGTGTACTGGCACATGCTTTCTTTCCAGCGCATGGCTTAAATATCGGCGGCGACGTCCACTTTGACGCTGACGAGGATTGGACCGTCGAAAACACTAAAATCGGTTCAAGTAAGTACTGTCGGGCTTATTTTTTTTCGCTTTTTTATCTTGACTAAATTTTTTTTTCTTCCTACGAATATTCAGTGATAAATGGTTTACTTGGAGTGTAAAAAAAAAAAATTCATTAATTACAATGACAACAATACTAACACTTTTTAATGCATTTACTGTAGAAGCCAGAAGTAACTTTACAACACTGTATCGAATGAACTAAAGTACTTATAATATGAATAAGTAAATAAGCTCCTATGGTATTTTTTCTATTTGCAGAATCGCATCTGTTCTCGACCGCAGTTCACGAACTTGGTCACTCGCTCGGATTGGGGCATACCTCGACAAATGTCAGCGATGAGTCGCTGATGTTTGCTTTTTACAAACAGTTGCCTACAGATTACGAATTGCCACTATATGATAGGAAAAATATCCAACTGCTGTATGGTACGTAACATCTATTATATTTCTCCTTTTTTTTGGTCTAAGTAGGTATTAGAAACTTTGAATTTTTTAGGATGCAATGGTTTTGATGATTGAGGATGTATTAAAAGATCATTTAAAAACATTTTTTTATTAGTTTTCTTATTTTTTAAATTTGAATCCGTTACTTGGCTTGTGCTCATCGTTTATCCAACTGAAGACATTTTTTTTATTCTTTTTTTTTTGCTGCTAGAGCAAACAATGAATATTCTTACCAGCCTCTCACCACACTTCCAACATAACTACTTGTCCAAAAATTGAAACATAAAAAATAGAGACAACGTAGCGTGAACTAGTTCATCGTAAAAAAAATCATCTGATACTTTGTTAGTTTACCGTGTTTCGACTGATTTGCGTGATTGCATTGCGTACTTTAAAAAAATGCGAAATAAATTAAGCCATAAAAAAAAAAAAAAAAACTTTTTTAAATAATATTGCACAAAACTTAATTTTTAAAATAAACTTTTCAGGAGTTCCAGAAATTAAACGAGGAGAAAAGAATTCTCGATTTACTACCACGACGACACAGATACCTAAGCCTCGATCTAAGCCAAAATCGCTGCAAAGACAAATAAAACTGAGACGCAAACATAATTCGTTGAGTTCAATGTCTAACCACATTATAAAACCCCAAACAACCACACGTCGGTCCAATACCAACTATGAGGAGACCCGGGGATGTCATCTCTGGAAGTACGACGCCATGAGCCTCTTAAGTGGGTCGTTATGGATATTTTCAGGAGAAGTGAGTCATTTATATACATACTACGTATCGTTAATAAATTATTTTCATCGAGTAAAAGGAGTGTTTTATGGCCTCTTGATAAAAATTATATGCTAAAATAAATATATTCGCAGTATTTGTGGTTGGTGAGAGACATGAAAAAACCCACTTACAAGGAGTCAACCAGAATAGATGGGTACTTCAAATTCGATAAGACAATCGATCACGTAGACGCAGTTTATGAAAGGTCTGATGGTAACGTGGTGTTTTTTATTGGTCGTGAGTACTACGTCTTCAATAGGCCCAATGTATTAATATATTCCGGGCCCCTCACCGATTTTGGCTTGCCTCGTAATCTAAAAAAAATTGACGCTGCCATGATCTGGAAACACGACGAAGGGACTTACTTCTTTAGTGGCAACAGTTACTGGAAGTATGTGTATTATGATGTGTACTCTTGTGGTCACAAAAAAATTTTTTTTTATTTTATCTTATTTTCTCCCGTCATTCGAGATAACTTACATTTTTTTTGCAACATGGAAATTTTTGTAATAAGTTTAAGTATTAGAAAAATACATGAAATAAAAACAAAAAGGAGCACAAGTATTCGTTATTAGTGTTCTGTTGATACAAAAAATTAATCCATCAATTTTTCTAGGTTCGACGAGAATACTAATAGCGTAGAACGAGATTATCCGAGGGACATTAGGAGATTATTTACCAATATCGAGAGGAATTTCAATACTATTTTCAACACAAACGATGGTGAGTAAATTTGTAGATATTTCAAAACTAATCATTCGAATTATACTCTAATTTTGTTTCATTAAAATAATATCAGTTCACGTAAAGCCTGTCGTGATTGTAACATATTATCAAAGCATGTACAACAGATTGTAGGGTGTAGAATTATTATTGTTGACCAATATTACGTCAACTTTTTAAAATTAATTTTCTATTATAACAAATGCTTATAGTGACTATGAAATATAAATCAAACATCTTAATTACACTGTAACAAGGGTATGACTTCATATGCACACGCAATCATACATCGAGTCAATTAAAATGTATACTATGTATAGAATAGTTATTATTGTTTATATCAGTACGGTATTTTTAGTTCTACTTATTATATACTCGTAGTAATCATTAGTTTATTTTTTATCAATTATTTTGTCGATTATATGGTGCATTCAACTGATCAAACAACGTGTATTTTCTGTTTTGGAGTAAGTTAAATGTTACATTATTGAAACAAAAGGATAAAATTACTAATCCTTAGTTCCGAAAAATTGACTATTGCCTATTTTCCGAAAATGCTTAACGTCCTTCATTCACATCAATTTTATAATTTACTGAATAATTCTAATTTTCTAAATTTTTTCTAAAACTATTAGGCTCTTTGTCCCATCGCATACAGTTTTCAATTAATTTGAAATGACTTTTCAAATAAGATAATAAAATTGCACCGAAAAAGAGAGAAAAAAGCTTGGTTACAGAATTATTTGCGTGAACCGTTTTTAATCTCAAAATACATAAAATTTTGTCTGTATCGATAACAATTTATTCCCATTTGATTAGATCCATTGGCCAGTACATTCTATTCGCATCTGTGAAACTCAGATTTTTCTAACCCTTGGCTCCCCCATCACTGTACTAATTTATTCGTTAACGCATACAAAACAACATTTTAATGAAGTTGAGCATAGCCAACTAATATTTACAACTAAATTTTCTATTCTTTTTTTTTTTTTTAGGTACGACGTATTTTTTCAAGGGAAGGTACTTTTGGCAGGTTGACGACAAGCGAAAGAAAATAGTGGATATAAATCCCAAATTATCGTCCCAATACTGGATGGGCTGCCCCCGAAATGTGGACCACACCAACAAGGCGCATTATCGAGTTATGAGGATCAAGTAACATCGCAATATGTCGCAACGTAATCCAACCGCATGGTTAAACTGACTTTGATGGATGAAGCTTTTGAAGCCTTAAATCTAATTTAAAATTAATAAATACGTTTTACGGAAAAGTGACGAAAAATTTTCTTTTTATTTTTTTTTTAAATTGAGCTATATTATTAAGAAAAAAAATTATAAAAAAAAAGACATATTACTTTTTTTAAAATTTTATTTTATCAACTCACAAAAAAATTTTAACAATATGTAATCTAATAAACGTTCGATAACTACAATATGCAGATAACCACACACTGTCGTTACTTCGTACTTTTTTTTGCTATTATGACAAGTAAAATTACTTTATATACAAAGGAAAAGCTTTCCTCAAGTTGTTTACTCGTTATTTTAAAAAAAACTATTTACATTAATGACATTACCGTCAAATTTTTTCAGCATGATTCTAGTTTTCCTATGATAATTCATTATTTTTATGAAAAAATTTTCAACACAATAGAAATTAAAAGAATAGTTTTCATAACTAATTAATGAACATGAAGGTATAAAACTTTTTTCTTCTGAGTCACAGAAAGATCGAGAAAACATAATTTTATAGCTATGAATCATTAAAATCCGTTGATGAACTATTGCCATATTACTAATTAAATAAAGTGATAGTGCTCACCCACACATGCATAAATGTACATCATAATAATTTTTAACGCATCTTTAATACAATTCAATATTTTACTGATGTAAGGAAGCTTCATCTAAACGCTTTCCACGTCCTCTAGTATTTACATTGGTTAAAAAAAAACCAAATGTATGTTGAGCCAAGTACATGATTATTTAAAACATAAGAAATTAAACAAAAAAAAAATTTTTTTTTGTATTAAAAAAACAAAAAGCACATTTCCTGATGATGACGAGGTTGATTCCTGAATCAAAAAATACCATTGTGAAAGAGCCTCGTTGACGCATCGATGAAAATACTGACAAATAACTAAAAAATGTTACTAAAATATAGTTTGTAGTAGGGTTTGATGCTATGAGAATCGCTTTATTTAAATCGATAAGCAATTGTTAATTAATTTTTTTATAAATTAATTCGAAGTTAATTAATACAAAAATTGTTTTCAAGAAGGCGTTGATTATTTATAAAGGATGACTATTGATTTTTCTGAGGATTTTCGGTTTAATGATATCGACTGCATTACGTGTAGGTGTACCCAGAGATGTTTGGTCCACGCTTTTTTTGGCAATGTTACTTTACAATACTAACATCTTAAAAATTACGATGATAAAATAATGAATAATCTTTTTTTACCAGTTTTTTTTACAGCACCAAAAATTGCGTTTATTTTATGTGTATATAAATATGCCTCTCTAATAACTCTATGTACTCCATACACTTTCGTAAAACTTACCCTGAAATTCAATTTTCATTACCATATACATTTTTTAGAATTACGATAGTTATTTAAAAATTTTCAAGACAAGACAAATGATCTATTTCAAAAACATCTCAAAGTTTTTCCATTTTCAAGACTTTGTCCCTATCCCAAGCTGTAGATCGCAAATATTTTTATGCTGATTAATTATTATAGAGCTGAATTACATTTCATTATTTTTTTCTTTTACTTTTTCTGAACTACGTAAATACGTATATACGTCTATGAGGTATATACCTCATAAGTCCAACAACTCGAAAATTCGCTAAATTTAAAAAAAAAATAAGCTAGTCTGTATAGTATACACATAATTACTATGACCGTCCTTGCAATCACATTAAGTTGTCTTTTATATCCAAAATTCTAGTATTTAGTCCTTCAAGTCTTGTACACACTGAAATTTTTTTGTTCTTGCTTAAAATAATAATCCTAATTATAAACCCTGAATACTAATTAAGTTAACATGTGCTGACAAATACATTTCAATATCATATGTAAATATTATGTGCAGTTATAACTATCAACAGAATTTTTTAAATTTAAAGATAATAATTTTACATTAAACAAAAATGGAAAATATTAACAAAACTTGTGACATTACTGCCAAAAATTGTTATGGCCTAAAAATACTTAAGTAGATAGTTTCAACTCTACTCAGTGTAATTTATTTATTTTTAAGCAGATTAAAAATCATTAAAACAAAAAAATTACATCATAAAATTGCCATACACCCTATATTATTTGAATGGAGAATCACAATGTATTTGACAGCAGGTGTTGAGTAAGTATTTTTTTACATTTTTGTGGACCGGAAATGGATATTTTTCATACGACTTCGTATGTATAATATTTAATTTTCATTCAGTTTTTCAAAGAAAGATAACAAAATTATATCGTGCGTATTAAATTAAAAAAATATATGACATATACTTAATAATCAAATTAAATTAAACCAAAACTCCAAAACCCTTTGGTCATCTGCTTTTTTTTGTATACGATCATTTTACTGAAGTATCAAAAAAGAAGAGCCAGTCAAGTTAGATCTATTCATATGAAAATTAAATCAGTGGTTACAAAAAGTGGTAAAAAAAAATAAATGAGCGGAAGAAGAAGGCGTGGGAGGGGCAATGAACTTGCGTTATTTAAGCGAGGCAAGAAAGTTGGCTTTGTCACTAAATACTAAATTGCTGAGGTATAGACAACTAAATTTTTTACCGCGATTTCAAGCACATTTACACTATTTACAGTACATGGTAAGGATGACGCCCTACCAAAGAGTAAACTTTATTGGCCAGACAAAAATGATGGTCCTCTTCCTCGCTATGGCCCTCGCACTGGGATACGCTGTGCCAGTCTCCAACTCCCCGAACGAAGTTGTAAGTACTCCGACGTAAAAAAATTAATTTTTTTTTTTTATTATAGCGTCAAAAAGATAATTATTTATTGTTTTATTCAAAAGTGAATTTTTCAAAGATATAGGTAAAAGTAACAAATGCTGAAAAAATTGAAAATAGCTCATAATTTTATTAAAAAATAGCGTACTAACACGAATCTTTATTTGACGTACATTTTTTCATATACTTATTTCATACAAAATTCTTTACTCGCCTACGATTCAAACTGAGAGAAACAAAATATTACGTAAAATATATAAATACATGAATATTACTGTTAATTTTAAGAATATTTAAGAATATTAATGCTAATTTGTATAAATTTGCTGTCTTGAGGCTTGCTACTACGTGTACATTATTTTTTTTTACTGCTTTTATCATAATTTTTATTTAAAATATGACACTGCTACCTATTTTTCTGACCGAGGGGGCTGTAAACGTCCAAATGCCACGAAAAACGCCGCGTTGTAGGAAAAACTGTTTCCAATTGTATGAAACGGAACTTACTTAAATTTATGTTACGAATTGGAGATTTATTTAAACGCATTTTTCAAAAGTTTCAACATTCGGGTAGATTTACAGTAATTACTGTTTAGTCATGAAAAGCTTATAAATAAATTGTGTGTGCTAATAGAAACAATCACTTGTAGTTAATATTTATTTTTTAACAGATAAGTTAATTAATTAATTGTTAACGAGAAGGAATTTCTTTGTCATACTGCATGTTATTCTTTATTGCCTTTGTGAGTTTAACCCAAATTATTTATTTATCGACTGATAATTAGTATACTTACTCATATTCAAATATATTATACTTACTAACAGTCAGCTAGCACTATTTAACTGCTTATTCCCTACTCCATTCTTATATATATATGTATGCAAGCTAAATATTTCACGTTTTCTTGGCACACGTACATTAATCGTACAATGCATGTTATCGTGATAATGCGGGTAAAATGTCATAGAAAGTGGAATGTTCTATGTTCCAGTCAACTAAAACATTTATGGAAATTTTATCTTTAAAATTTTTTTTAAATGATTCAAATTTTTTTTTTTCCATCAACGTAATAAAACATAAGTTAAATCATAGAAAAGTTTTGCTTCTGTTTTAAATCAAAACAGTGGCTGAATTGTGTTATCTCAAAGTTATAAATGTTAGTGTTACTTTTACATAAATTTTGTGAAAGAAAAAATTTCGTAAAAATTGTATAATGTTCAAGTAGTGGCTTGAAAATCAGAAATATTTTTACGATGAATTCTCTTGCAAATGCACGCAATTTTATTCATAGTCAGTGCTATAAACATATGAATTTATGAAATCGGTTACTCTAGAATAAAAACTCAAAGCCCGTAACGAAACAAAATGCAAAATGCAATATGTTTTCGTATAACATTATATTATATTGAAAATGGATGGTAAATACATATATAATGTGAGTGCAAGGATGCAGAGGATCAAATTCTATTTAGTGCACGGAAATTTTGATTTTATTACCAGTTTATTACCGTATTCTCCGTGTTCAGATGGCAACAAATTGTTTCTTAATAAATAATCTCTTTCTAGTCTTTGTCTATTTCAGCCCTTGAAATACTCTGGTTTTTTTAAAATGACTCAACGTGAGACAAAAAAATATCTATATGTAATAAATCGTCTTTTTATCTTTGCACAATAAATTAATATTGAATTAGTATAATAATAAATGAAATAATTATTGAATAAGTATTGTTATGAAAGCTCAATTTGGTTTGTCTGTTGTAGGAAAAGTATCTCCAAAGTTTTGGTTATCTAACCAAAAACGACACGGGAATTGGCAATAGCAGGACCGAAAACGAGCTTAAAGAGGCCCTTCCAAAATTGCAGGTCAGTATAGCCTTTTTTAAAATTATTTCTGACAATATTGGTGGATGTCTTTACTTGATAGATGTGTAAAAATGACCCCATCTTGTTGTAGAAATTTGGTGAAATCGTGCCAACAAAAGTAGTGGATGGTCCAACATCGAAACCGATAGAGAGTCGACGTTGTGGTGTGGATAAAAATTATGGATCAGATAACAACAACAAGAAAAGCCGAGAAAAAAGGTTTTCAATTCAAGCAAAGTGGAATAAACTTACTCTGACATGGAGGTAAAAATTACTTAAAATTTTTTTTTAATGATATTTTCTGGGTTTCTTACTTAACGGTAAAACACCTATACATTTAGAATGTGCAATACACAAAAATACTAGGATAGGCGTGGACATAATATGAATTTTGGCATTTCTGTTGTTAAATTTTTTCTATTTATCTGTAAAAAAACCTTATTAAACGAAAATAAAAAAGTTGAAAATCTTAGATTTGCATTGACATTTGTCGCGTGTCTTAGGCTATAAATAAGTTGACTTTTTCTTTTTCATTATTTTGTGTAGTAAAATTTATGCGTACAGTATATTTTGACCTTTGTGAAAATTATGTGTATATATATATATATATATATATGTAGGTCATTCCACAAAAACGGCGATATCTCATGTATTTGAAAATGACTGAAGGAATTTTTTTCACACTTCCCCGTTAATGAAAATGTTTTCAAGACTGAGTCGAATCAATTATTTGTGGGACCAAAAAAGACGGAAAAAATAGATTACAATGTTATCGAAACACTAAAAATTAAAAATTTAAATTTTATTCTGAACAGCTTATATAGCCTTAATAAAATTTTCAATTTTTTCTGATACACCGAATAAAAGTCTGAGTTCTCATACTTGTATTTTGAAGGAATTAAAAAAGTGATTAAATCTTAGATACTTGTAGTCGCATTGACGTCGCGAAAACATAACGTTTATCTTAATAGTACAATGGTCGGAAATTATCGATAATACGATTAAAATGTACAAAAAAACCAAGTGACCTTACGAAGACACTAAATTTTATTGCAAAATTTTTATTTGGGGCTTTAGAATTATCAAAAAAAGTACGTTAGGCCTGTTATGTTTTTTTAAATTAAAAAAAAAAAAAGTTAATTTATGTAACATGGATTTACGAAAAATGACAGCAGAATAAGTCCAAACATTTTCAAATAGTTTGGATATTAAAAAAAAAAGATAATGATAATAATAATAATAAAAAAAAAAAAAATAATAATAATAATAATGAAAACTTCTATACACTAAATTTTGAAAATCTTATTGTATATGCATTAAACTACAACAATTTCGTGAAATAATGGACCATGTATGGGTGTATAACTTTCATTTGTATATGTTAAGGTGCTTCAAATGGTTTTACATACGTCAAACAAATTAGAGAGAATATTTCAATAAAAACTACAGTATTTAAAGATTTTTATTTTATTGATAGAAAATTATTTTTCACTTTTATGTGTAGGAAATAAGCTAAATCTTTTCTTTTGCTTGTCTTTACATAAAGTATGGTAGTACCGGTTCCTAATGGACTTGATTACGACGAGATAAGAGAAGAGATAACCCGAGCACTAAATGTGTGGGCAAAACATAGCAAACTTGTGTTTGTAGAAAAAATAAATAGTGATGATGTCGACATCATGATGTCCTTCCAACCGTAAGTGACTTTTCTTTTTTCTCTAATTTTAGTCTGAAAACGTAATATTATATCGACGAAGAGAGTCAGTTGCATGTATTTGTTTTAAATTTCGTAAAATTACTACTTCAAATTTACCCACAAATTAATCGTTGCAATGTTTTGCATGGTAAATATTTGAAAAATCTCAGTCTTTTTGTGGCGAGGAAAAGTTTTCTCGATTTCCTAATTTCCAACCCGTATAGTATAGTGCGCTCACGTAAACCCATGTATATACAATTTTGGGGCTTCGCCCCTCTGGGCGCTTCTCCTCCAGACAGTTTTTGTGTCAATGGAACTGATTACTTGGTAATAAGTTTCTTTGTACTAAGTAAATGATCTAATGTATCGCTAAGTGGCTTTCTGTGTACCTCAGTAGTGTCAAAATACATTTAAGTAACTGATCATCATAGAAAAAATATAAAAATAATAAGAATACTATTGTTTTTCGTTCAAATTTTGTGTCATTCGGAGGTGCATACGTTTTCATTCAAAATTAATTTTAATGAAATCAAAATTCTACTTGTGTTCGAAATCTAAAATTTTATTATAATGTAGTACATACTTTATACATAGGAGCATCTATTAGTACTGTATTAATTTAACGTGACTTACAAGTGAAACATTTTTGAAGAACCTTGCAAATTCTATTTGGAAAATGAATGACAAACAGAAAACAATGTATTTTTTGCATACATATAAAAAAAAATTTTATTTACGCATGTATGTATAAATTTTTAACTTTTTGTATCGAAATAGCTTCCTAAAATTACCAGTAGGAAATAAGTAGTAATAGTTTTTTCGCAATAGTGTGCGGAAAATGGGTGTTTTCCGCACTGGTATTAGTGTGGAAAATCGATTTTCCCACATTGTGTGCGATAAAGGTGTGCGGCAAAGGTTTTTGTCGCACAGTGTGTGGAAAAAGTGTGCGGCAAAGGTTTTTGCCGCACAGTGTGCGGAAAAGGTGTGTGGAAAAGGTTTTGCCACACACCGGAAAAAATTTTGCTACACACTGGAAATCAAAATTCAAACCTATTTTGTACCTATTTTCCTCACACATTGCGAAAAAACTTGTACGCAACTCGTGCGGGACGATTTCCCGCACTAGTGTGATAGACTCGCACTCGTGGCCAGTGACGGTAACTCGTACCTTGCGATCACACTCGTGCTACGCACTCGTGTGCTCAACTGGTACTCGTTCCCGTCAACTCCGGCACTCGTGTGAGTCAATTACTACTCGTGCGGGAAATCGTCTTTTCCGCACTTGTTACGTAAATAACTATATCATGATGCAGTAAAAAAGAGCACTTTCGCATTATTGCAGCTGACTTTCGGGTGTTGTATTTAAAATTTGACACACGTAGAATTAGCAGTTGAGCAAAATATTATGTTTTTTGTGTGATACACTTTACAGAAAAAAACATGGTGACGGCAATGATTTCGATGGCATGGGAGGGGTAGTGGCACATGCCTTTCTTCCATATTATCCGAATTTTTCCGGCGATATCCACTTTGATGCGGACGAGGATTGGACCATTGAAAACACTAACATCAGTTCGAGTAAGTAATGCCAGACTAACTTTATTTTGGCTTCTTTATATCTTCTTTTATTTTTCCTCGTTAATATTATCTACTACTAAGTGGTTTTGGGGGAATAGTTATTTACGTAACAAGTGAGGAAAAGACAATGTCCCACACGAGTAGTGATAGCCACATTTTTCGAAGAACAAGTGCCAGTGAATCGCACAAGTGTGGGAATTGTTTCGTAGGAGTTTCGTTCAAGATTTTTCGCAATACTGTATGAAAAATAGGTACTTTCCTATTTATTGCGTTTTATTTCCTTTAAGCCATTTACTGCTTCCTCGATAGGAAAAATAGAGTCCGTTTCAGGTGCGCATCTAACCAGAGCAAACAATGGTGCTAGGCTATTACGACATGCGTCTCGAGGTAGTAAAACTCCTATTCTTACACAGTGGGCAAGAAATTTGGTTTTTCGCAACAAAATCGTGCGGGAAATATTTATTTTATACGCACAAATATTAGAGTGATTTCACAATTAGTTTTTATTACAAAGAAAATATCAAGTCAACTTGGCCATGAATAGTTAGTAAAGTATATTAAACTACAGAGTGAGAAAACGACATATTCGTAAGTTGTTGAAAAAATTATAAACATGAAAATAAAAAAAACAATCCACTTTGCTAATATCAACTGGAGTTGGGTCAAAATTTGATTTGTACCGTGTGAGTAGGAAAATTGATAAAGATTTACTTAATTTATCACGTTTTGTTTATTCTGTTTGCAGAAACTCATCTGTTTACGGTCGCGGTTCACGAAATTGGTCACTCCCTCGGATTGGGTGACACTTCGACGGAAGACTCAGTCATGTATCCAATTTACAATCAGTTACCTACAGATTACGAGTTGCCACTATATGATAGGCAAAATATCCAACAGCTGTATGGTAAATAACATCTACTATATTTCTCCCTTTTTTTTTCTTAGTAGGTAGTAGAAATTTGGAATTTCTCAGAATACGATTGTTTTGGTGGTTGTCAGTGTACTGTGGAAAGACTTGATACACATTTTTCCTACCTTTCTTTCAAACCAAGACTGATCCCACATAATTTTTTTTTAATCATTGACATTTTTTTCCACAAGTAAATTGGTCACAGAAAATTTTTTTATTCAATATTTGACATTAGTTTGTTTACTTTCTAAACAAAATTTTTAGGATTTACTGAAAACGAACAAGAAGAAGAGGAGCCTCAAACTGAAGAGAACCTCTTACGTGGGTCATTGTCTATAGTATCTGGTGAAGTGAGTCATTCGTTCATTACGTATTTTTAATTAATCATTTCCAAAATAAAAATATAAATTACATGCATGTACTCCTTTAAGTAAAACATGTGTTTTATGGGTTGTCGATAAACGTTACGTGCTAAAATAAAAAAAAATATATTCGCAGTTTACATGTTTGATGAAACTCAGTAATAACGAGTCAGAGACGATCGATGGTTACTTCGAATTCGACAAGACAATCGATCACGTGGACGCAGTGTACCAGCGCTCTAATGGTTACATGGTATTTTTTATTGGTAACGAATATTACGTCTTTGATGAATCCAATAAATTAAAGTACTCGAGGCCCCTTACCGATTTTGGCTTACCACATGATCTTGAAAAAATTGACGCTGTCATGATCTGGAAACACGACAATGGGACTTACTTCTTTAGTGGCTACAATTACTGGAAGTACGTATGAGTGTATTTATTTCTTTTAACACTATTGTTGTGAACAATTTTTCAAATTTCTATCCTATCATTTTCTACGCTGTATTATATCTTATATGTATATTTGCGATTTAAAAATTTTTATGTGTAAGCGTTTTAAATAATGCAAATAAAACAAAAGAGTTAAAAAGGTCACAAGTAATAGTGATTTATTTTATTTTATTTTTTTTTTAAGAACAGCAAATTGATGGTGACAAAAATTAATCCATTGATTTTTTTAGGTTCAATGAGGATACTAATAGCGTAGAAGGGGATTATCCGAGGGACATAAGAAATTTATTTGGGAATGTCAGTTCGAATATCGATGCAGCTTTCAACACAAATGATGGTGAGGCTGTTTACTTAAGTGTACTTAATTTATTATTGGATCAATTTAACATTATTATTGGTTTATCAATAATTATGTGCTTGAATACAATTACTTGCGAGACAATTCAATCTTTATTTATTAAAATAATATTAAATCTAATACAGGCTATCGCTATTATAATATATATTATCAATGCACCAATAATTTCGAACATGGAGGCTGGGGTTGAGTTGCGTCTTTTGAAATACAATACTAATGACGTCACTCCAGTTTTCGGATTTGAAGTGTATATAAATATTGGCGTGTTTAAAATAATTTTAATGCTGTTTAATGTAGGTAATTAATAAATATGAAGATATTTTGTTATCAAAAGGTATCAACTACTATATTAACAACGTTTTTTGTGAACACTTCCTGAGAAAAATCCAGTCCAAAAATAATTCAAGACAATTTTCTATTTCTGTTTCATTATGTATGTATTATTTACTTAGACCAAGTTTTCAAATTTTAGGCCACCAGCTTTGGCCTACGTGAAAACGGCAATTTCGAATGTGCTTCACTTATTGCATTAGGAGTTACTACTTAAAAGTTTCTTTTTGCATCTGGGGAACTTTGATTTTTCTAGCCCTTAGCTCCCCCCTTATTCCACAAATTTACTCGTCAATTTACTAATCATATTTTTTTTTTTTTAGGTACGACGTACTTTTTCAAGGGAAGGTACTTTTGGCAGTTCGACGACGCGCGTAGGAAAATAGTGGACACAAATCCCAAATTATCGTCCCAGTACTGGATGGGCTGCCCCTAAAATGTGGACGACGCTGTCTACTCACGTGATTAAGTGATGCGTATGAGCCATCCTAAATTTAATAAATAAATAAAATTTTATTTCTCACCATATTTAGTAGTTGTCCGTCGTACATGGATAAAACAATTTTTTTTTACTTTTGAGAGAAATATAATTTCATTGTGCCCCAAAGTGTCTAGTAAAAAAAACACAGATACTCAATGCGTTTTTAATTATTCACTGTGCAAAAAAAACTTATAACATGTAAACAAGACACCTCAACACCTAATTAATAAAACATTATTTTGAAACGTATGCAATTGAGGCTTTTTAAATTCCTTAGCCCCTGTCAAGGTGAAAAGTCAAACCAGGTATATAATTATGTTAAAAATCAAGTAGATGTTTTTCTTCGAAGACAAAATTTATTTTAAAAAAGAGATATTTTTACCGCTTCCTTGCCCAAATTACAACGATGTCATTCACCAGAAAAGTCAATCGGGGAAGAGCCTCTTTAGAGTATCATTAAAAATGCTGATAAGAAAAGAAAAATATTCCAATTCCCTGAAAACCAGGATACTACGTGTGCCTGAAAAAAATAGTTTTTATTTATATTGTTGTGGACGAGTGATACTTATCTTGAAAGATAAAAAACTATTTTTAACTTTCTGTTATTTTTTTCTTGGTAAAATCTTCAAAAGTTTGTGTTTAACAGCTCTATCGCAGGGCGACCATGGGGTCTCCAATTGATTTCAGCACCAAAAAATACTATGAAAAGCAAGCGATGATTGCGACTACCGTGATGCATTTTATCTATGGTTACACCGCGAAAAATACAACTGCCTGTATTGTAATAACTAATCAAGCAATTGATAAAACCGTGAAAGCTACATTGATTTTCACATTTTTTCATAGCACTCAGAAGTTGTAATTTTACATTGGACGTAAGTTGGTACTTTTGTTAACGATTTGATAAACACAAAATCACTTTTTTCCAAGTGAACACAATATGTCATCAATGATTAAGTAACGAAGGTTAAAATTATCCATACAGATAATTTCTATACATATGTATACCTAATCTATTATTGATAAATGTTATTTCCGAAATTATATTAATTTCAAGTTAGTCACTAATGACGCGTTGCGCTAGGAAAAAAAAAAATTATCCTGTTCTTATCAAGTCATTGACTCAATGGTTCCAAATCGTTTTTAAAATATAAATTTGAACTTTTTTTTTCAATTCAACATCCATCCATTTTTACTGTATAATACGCTTAACATAATGCATACTATTCTTCAATTCAAAATTGTTTGCATATCCTAACATTGCAAACCAACATGACTGACAACATTTGATGGTAAGGATTAAAATCAACTCTTCCTGGTAGAGTTTAAATTTATTTTTCTGTTAAATAATAATCTACTTTTATTGATGACCGCCTTATTAATATAAGCATATTAGATAACAAAATTTATCACAACAGTTATTCTACGAAATACTTCTTTTTAATTTATGCAATTCGTCACTTGTCACTTTTTCACCTAGTTTCATGGGATAGTCTGAAAAATTTGAATGTTGTAGTTAATAAAACTGATTAATGCCACGCAAAATAGTCATAAAGTGGCCATTGAGATATTAAAAAATCGCCAAAAAATATGGTTAATTTCATGTTCTAGCACTAAAAATACCTGCACTTTGAAAAAACACGTATGTCAGTCTCATTAACTTTATCTATTTTACACGTATCATTAAAAATCAATTTAGGATATGATGTTTTATCTAATTATAAATGTTTCAAGAAGCCACAATTTTTTGAGACAAGGCTACCTATCCGTTTCGTTGCAACTCCAATTTTTTTACATCGCAACGTTTTCCCTATCCTGTTGATTAATTTTTTTTAGTCCATTACGTGCCAAATTTTATTATTTTGTCGTATACCCACTAAAGTCTTTTCTGTCAGTCAATGTAGTCGCCAAATGAATTTTTATTAGAAAACTGCACAACTAACTTTAAAGTTTTTTCAGCCTGAGAAAATTGAGTAAATGTTTCTATCATTTTGCCAATATGATTTAATAATTTTAAACAGATTAAAATTTATCAGCACGGGATACAAAATTTTTTTTCAAAACCTGTTGAAGTTCATATGTCATTTGTATGGAAAATTAATGCATCTGGAGGAGCGTGTTAATTTTTTTTTTTTTTTTATAGTGTACGAAACATAAGTTCTGCCATTCTATTTTTAAGGTAGGAAATCAAAATTATCAAACGTATGCAAAAAAAGTGCAGAAAATATGCATCCACAATATAAAATGTTTACTTTACCGTTTGACAAATATTTTTGAAAATGTATAATAAATAATGATGAAAAAATTCAAACCCATGCATTATTTAACACTACGTTTTTTAGGCATTTTGTAAGTATCAAGTAGGTGCAAACAAAAACTTCGAAATCCAACAATCATCAGCTATTCTGAATAAAGTAGACATCAGGTGACCCAAGTGAGATAAAAAAAAATAAAAATGGCGTGATAGAAGAGGCGCAGTGGGGCAGTGAATAACACTCATTATTTAAGCGATGCGAGAAAGGTGACTTTATCACTATCAATTGGATTGTTGAGATAGAGACAACTATTGTGTTTAAAATCGAATTTAGTGTGATAATTATTTCTCAAGTTCCAATAGTAAAAGTACAAGAAGACTTTTTTATTTTTTTATTTTTTACTGCGATTTCAAGCACATTTATAGTACATGGTAAAGATGACGCCGTACCAAAGAGTCAACTTTATTGGCCAGACAAAAATGATGGCCCTCTTCCTTGCTATGGCCCTTGTACTGGCACACGCTGTGCCGGTCTCCAATACCTCGAACGAAGTTGTAAGTACTCGAATATCGAAAATCAAATATATAATTTGTACACAAAGTCTTTATTCAGTAAGTGATAATTAGTACTTACTTGTACTTAAATTTATACTCATTAACCGTAAATAATGGCTACTTAACTAACCAACTTCTCCCTCGTTCTCGTGTACATGTATTATGTAAGTGAAATATTCCTCGTTTTCTTACCACACACTCATTAATCGTACAAACAACGTACTTGTAACGTATATTGTGAAGGTGACGGTGTGGATCTAAAATTATACGGGAAAAAATAAAAAGTTACACTCATCCCCCAAAGAAGAAAATATAAGCGTTTCTTTACGCATCTTTTGCACGAGAGGCTATTTATAAATATACGCATTTGTATACCGTACGTGGATCAATTTTTAGAAAATATATTTCTTTATGTTTCAGTCAGTTATAAAGTCATTTGAAAATAAAAAGTGCGTGTTTTTTTTTCATAGCGTTACAAAATATTAAAAAATTAGATGAAATTAGATGGTAAAAAGCTATTTCTTTGGGTAGGTGAAAATTATAATTTTATTACAATTTTTTAAAAGCTTGTCATAGTACTTTACTCAGTATTATACTCATCATATAACTATCACCAAAATTTCTTTTAATAAAAATCTAGCATTAATGAGTGAAAACCTCTTTATAATATTTGTCCATTTTAACATTTGAAATAATCCCGTTTTCTTAAAATGGCTCATACGCGTGACCAAAATAACTATGTAATAAATCGTCTTTTTATTTTTGCACAATAAATTAAAATGATTAAATAATTATTGTTATGAAAGCTCCATTTGGTTTGTCTGTTGCAGGAAAAGTATCTCCAAAGTTTTGGTTATCTAACCAAAAACAACACGGAAATTGGCAATAGCAGGACCGAAAACGAGCTAAAAGAGGCCCTTCCAAAATTGCAGGTCAGTATAGCCTTTTTTAAAATGATTTCTGACAATATTGATGGATGTCTTTACTTGATAGATGTGTAAAAATGACCCCATCTTATTGTAGAAATTTGGTGAAATTGTGCCAACAAAAGTAGTGGATGGTCCAACATCGAAACCGATAGAGAGTCGACGTTGTGGTGTGGATAAAAATTATGGATCAGATAACAACAACAAGAAAAGCCGAGAAAAAAGGTTTTCAATTCAAGCAAAGTGGAATAAACTTACTCTGACATGGAGGTAAAAATTACTTAAAATTTTTTTCAACGATTTTTTCTTGGCTTCCTTGATCATTGTACAAAACTTACAATCAAACAATGTATTGTGAATGTACTTACGATAGTTCTAAATGTAGAATAAATTCTTTGTGTACAGATATAATTATATTGTGTATTGGTGTATGATATTTATAATGGTAGAAAAAAGAAATAAATTGAGAACTTTTTGCCAAAAAAATAGCAGCGATAGATTTCTATGTTATTGGTACAAGATTATTTCTCACTTTTAAATGAAAGAAATAATGAGTTAAATCTAATTTCTCGTTTTCTGCTATATATAGCGTGAAAAAACCGATTCCTAAAGGACTTAAATATGACGAAGTAAGGCGAGAGATGAAACGAGCATTTAATGTGTGGGCAAAACATAGCAAACTTGTGTTTGTAGAAAAAATAAACACTGACAAAGTCGACATCGTCATGTCTTTCAAAAAGTAAGTGAATTTTCATTTTCCTCTCATCACAGCTTTAAAATTTTTCAAATAAAGAAAAAGAATCAGTTTAACGTTGCTGATGTTGAATTTGTGATGAATATTTCAGGAAAGTACACGGTGACCTTGATTTTGACGGTAAGGGAAACCTATTGGCACATGCTTTCTTTCCAGCCCATGGCTCGAAATTCGACGGCGACGTCCACTTTGACGCCGATGAGGATTGGACCGTCAAAAACACGAAAATCGATTCAAGTAAGTACTGTCGGACTAAATTTTTTTTTTTTTTACACTTCCTGATCTCTTTTTTTTCTATTGTTCCTCTTTACCGATGGTTGCGATTAATCGATGTTAAGAAAAATTAAATGATACAGCAATTTTTTTTGATCTCAAGCGAACTGTAGTAAGAAAAGTAATGTCAATCAAACATTTTTGTTACGTTTTAAATTAATTAATATAACAAAATAATAACCGTAACACATCGTCTCCTTCTGTTTGCAGAAACGCATCTTTTCTCAACCGCAGTTCACGAAATCGGCCACTCGCTCGGATTGGGGCATACCTCGACAAACGACACCAACGACTCGCTGATGTTTCTCATTTACAAGCAGTTACCTACTGATTACGAGCTGCCACCTTATGATAGGCAAAACATCCAAAAGCTATACGGTAAGAATTTATTTTCCTTTTTTTGTGTGTGCACCAATAAGTATTAAAAATTTATTATTTCTCAGAATGAGATTGTTGTGGTGGCTATCAGTACTGTAGACAGGCGTATTTAGTTTTTATTTTTACTCCAACCAGTACTCACCACACACAGATTTTTTGAATTTTTGCACACCATTCCATAGATCACAGAAATTTTTTTTTACCAAATTTTTAAAATTAATTTCATCATTTTTCTGAATGTAATTTTCAGGAGCTCCAGTTAATAATCGAAGGGTAATGTATTATCGACCTGCTACGACAACGACGGCGATACCCAAGTGGAAATCAAAGCAAAGACAAATGCAATATCGATTCAAATATTATTCACCTGATTTACTATCCAAGCACGTGATAAAAATCCAAAAAACACGTCGATCCAATACCAACCGTAAGGAGCCTCGAGGATGTCATCTCCGAAACTACGACGCAGTGAGCCTCTTACGCTCGTCAATGTACATATTTTCCGGAGAAGTAAATTATTTATGCATTACTAATTAATAATCAATCATTTTAATGGTGATGTAAATACAGATTATGTGCATATTCCCTTATGTATTCGCAGTATTTATGGTTAGTGAGAGACATGAAAAAACCCACTTACAACGAGTCAACCAAAATAGATGGTTACTTCAAATTCAACAAACAAATCGATCACGTGGACGCAGTTTATGAAAGGTTTGATGGTAACATAGTATTTTTCATTGGTCGCAACTACTACGTCTTTGATGGGCCCAATGAATTAAAGTACTCGGGGCCCCTTACCGATTTTGGTTTGCCTCGTAATCTAAAAAAAATTGACGCTGCCATGATCTGGAAACACGACAATGGGACTTACTTCATTAGCGGCAAAAATTATTGGAAGTATGTGTACTTTTAGTAGTAAGCGTAAGCGTTTAAAAACATATGGAAAAAAGTAATAAAACGAAAGAAAACAATAAATGATCACAAGAATCAACCGTATTGTTTTGGGGTGGGGGTCAGAAAATTTTCGATGGTGAAAAAATTAATTAATCGATTATTTTAGGTTTGACGAGAAGACTAACAGCGTAGAAAGGGATTATCCGAGGGACATAAGGAGATTATTTACGAATATCGGTAAAAACATCGATGCTGCTTTTCACGCAAATAATGGTAAGGATATTTTTATACATGTATTTAATTTATCATTCAATTAATTACATATCATCATTTGACTGCCAATGACATGATTAATGATTTACTTTAATTAGATTATTTGTAAGATAATTGAATTTTTATTCATTAAAATAATATTAATTCATACAAAGCCTATTACATATTAACAATGCATAAAATAAAACGCGACATGGATACTATTCCAATTTTTTTGAAAAATGTAATGCATTATTTATATTTGGAAAAATGCAGTGAAATAGTGATCATAATAAAAAAAGTCAAAATATGTCAGAAAATATTTAACTAATTGATTTGGACTAGTATGAATATATAATTATACTGCACTTGTTTGCTAGAAAAAAAGATTTACTACTTGTGATGAATAACAAATTTTATTAGCAGGTAAAACACACAATATTCAGGAACATAATTTTTTTTAAGTGTTTAAAGACCAATAAAATAAGCATACCCTGGTATAAATGATTCCTGCTTAGTTTACTGTACTCTTTGTCAATTAAAAAACATATAATTAATTAAATTCAGTTAAATACCATATAGCCCCATTGTTCTTATACCTATTAATTATTTACATGAAATAAGGAATATAATATTCAATAAATATGAAGCTTCTTTTTTTTTAAATGTTTAATGTTTTGAATTTATATAAATTAATTATATAAAAATTATACTTTCTAAATTTTTATGGATATAAATGTTTAAATCAATGTTATAGTATTCAATGAGAAGATTTATTTTAACTAATGCGTTCTATTGCATACAGTTTTCAAACAATTCATGATAGTTAAAAAAAAAATAATTAAAATTGCACTTAAAAAGTGCAGTAAAAGAGAGAAAAAGTTTGATTACATAATTAGCTACAAAAATTTTGCTCAATTACGTACTATGTTTGTAAATTTTAGTCTTAATTAACTGGAATTAATTGCTACTAATTTGGGCTGTCCATTAGTTCTCTTTGCATCTGGGGTACTTTGGATTTTGTAACTCTAAGCTATCCCCTTACTCCACAAATTTATTCGTAAAATTATCGTATACTGAATCATATTTTTATAAATTATAGCAAGTCAATTCATTTATTACGATTTAGTTTCTTTTTTTCATTCATTCATTTTTTTTTTTTTTTTTTTTTTTTTTTTTTTTTTTTTTTTTTTTTAGGTACGACGTACTTTTTCAAGGGAAGGTACTTTTGGCAGTTCGACGACGCGCGTAGAAAAATAGTGGACACAAATCCCAAATTATCGTCCCAGTACTGGATGGGCTGCCCCCAAAATGTGGACCACACTAACTACTCACATCATTAACTGATGTGAAATTAATGTTTTACGAGCTGCAAATGGCCGTCAAACAGATACTAGAGGACAAATTTTATTTCTCACCATATTTGGTAGTTGTTCATCACGTATGAATAAACTTTTTTTTTTTTTACCAATAAAACGATGTATATACATTCAGCACCAAAGTGTGTAATAAAAAAAAGTTTTATTTCATGAAAAATTTTTGGGAACTCTAACTTAATTCTACAAAATTTTCAAACATCTCAATGGATTTCAGAAATGTGACTGGTTACAAACCCACACAAACATTTATAAAAAAATGATACTTTAAAACTTTTCACACTCTGAAATCATATCTAACATGTTAATAAGGCAAGTCAATACTTTACCGATAACAATCTTTCCAAAAACTGTTATATGTATGCGAAGAACGCTTTTCGAGCTCCTTCGTCTATGTCATGGTGAAAAGTCAAACCAGGCATATAATATGTTAAAAACCAATTAGATGTTTTTATTCGGGAAAAAAAAAATTATGTTGAAATTGAAGAAAATAAGCAATACCCTTGCCCGAATAACAATGATGTCGTTCACCCAAAAGTCAATCAGGGAAAAGCCTCTGGTAAGTATCATTAATTTTATTCTGATAAGAGAAGAAAAAACATTTTTAATTAATGATAGCCTAGTATATTACGTACATGTGTGCCTGAAAAATAGTTTTGTTTCGTGTTTTTGTGTAGAGTGTTATTTTATCTTAAATGATAAAAAGCTATTGTTCACCTTTCTCTGGGTAAAAACTTACAAAATTTGTTTTTAACAGCTGTATGCATAGTTAATGAAGATGATCGTTAATTTTGTCTAAAATTCCTAGTACAATAAAATCCGTTTTATTACTAATCATAACTGCAGCAAAAGGTATTTATGACATATATTTTCCGGCAATTGGACTTTATAATACCTTTTAATCTTCAAAATCTTTTAAATTTAGTATAAGAAAGTGTGTTTGGCCAAATTCAAATTCTAGGATCAAAAATATCTGTATAAAAAAATACGCAAGTCAGTCTCATTAACTTTATCTACTTTATACATATCATTAAATTTACAGTGAATAACACTCGTTATATTTAAGCAATGCGAGTAAGGTTACTTTATCACTACAATCTGGATTGTTGAGATATAGACAACTATTGTGTTTAAAGCCGAATTTAGTGAATTAATTTTTCTTGAGCCCCGGTCGCAAGCATATAAGGGGTGAGCCTTTTTTTTGTTAAATTTTTTACTGCAATTTGTTGGCCAGACAAAAATGATGGTCCTCTTCCTCGCTATGGTCCTCGCACTGGGACACGCTGTGCCGGTCTCCAACTCCCCGAACGAAGTTGTAAGTACTCCGACGTAAGAAAATTAATTTTTTTTTTTTTATTCAAATTTATGATGTATAGTAGAGGGTACCACTTGAAGTGAAAGGTAAAAAGGTTACAAATACTTTTAGACATATTATACTCTTGTGTAACTTTTTGCTTTCGAGTTAATTACGGTGATGCAAGTGAAACATAAATTATTAATATTACTGAGCTCTAACTATCAATTGTAAATAATAAATTTTCTAGAGATATCTTAATAATAGTAGATTACTTCTTCCGTTTACATAAAGTTTTTTTTGTATTGCCATACTGTATTTTATAAGTTTTAGTGAATTTAATATTACAAGAAACTTTAAGTAACGAAATAAAACAGATCACTCAGTTAATAAAGAAAAGCTAATAAAATGCGTGACATTTTTTTACCTCCCGTGATTACCACAATTATCATAAAAAAATGAAAGCCAAATAAAAACAATAACGCGTGTTGTTGGTATGTAGTGGAAATAATTACTAAGTTATGGAATGGTTTATTAATTAACAAAAATTAAAGAATTTTTTATGGTTGGTAAAAAATATTGGTCAACATCAAAGTTGAGCCACTACTAGTTAACAAGCAGGTGTTTCTTTGTGGCACTACATGTATTTTTTCTCCAAATCTATAATTTGTACACAAAGTCTTTATTCAGTAAGTAATAATTAGTACTTACTTGTACTTAAATTTATACTCATTAACCGTAAATAATGGCTACTTAACTAACCAACTTCTCCCTCGTTATCGTGTACATGTATTATGTAAGTGAAATATTCCTCGTTTTCTTACCACACACTCATTAATCGTACAAACAACGTACTTGTAACGTATATTGTGAAGGTGACGGTGTGGATCTAAAATTATACGGGAAAAAATAAAAAGTTACACTCATCCCCCAAAGAAGAAGATATAAGCGTTTCTTTACGCATCTTTTGCACGAGAGGCTATTTATAAATATACGCATTTGTATACCGTACGTGGATCAATTTTTAGAAAATACATTTCTTTATGTTTCAGTCAGTTATAAAGTCATTTGAAAATAAAAATTGTTTTTTTTTTTACGTTACAAAATATAAATAAATTAGATGATAAAAAGCTATTGCTTTTGTATTTAATAAAAAAATGGCTGAATTAGCTTTACGAGACCACGTTTTATTCCCATATTTTGATTTTTTACAACCCACGTCTGGAAGTAAAAAACGAATTTTCAATTATTACTTGAAGATATATTATCTAAAAGTCTCATACTTATTTTAGAGAACAAAAATTTGTTATATGTTGAGACTTGTAAGCTATTTAAGTGGTGACTCCAAAATCTAATTCATCCAATGTACCCCACAGATGTGTTGATTGAATAAGTATTGTTATGAAAATCAATTTGGTTTGTCTGTTGCAGGAAAAGTATCTCCAAAGATTTGGTTATCTGATCAAAGACAACACGAGGATTGGCAGTAACAATACAGAAAACGAGCTAAAAGAGGCCCTTCCAAAATTGCAGGTCAGTATAGCCTTTTTTAAAATTATTTCTGACAATATTGGTGGATGTCTTTACTTGATAGATGTGTAAAAATGACCCCATCTTATTGTAGAAATTTGGTGAAATCGTGCCAACAAAAGTAGTGGATGGTCCAACATCGAAACCGATAGAGAGTCGACGTTGTGGTGTGGATGTGAAAAACAGATCGGACAACGACAAGAAAATCCGAGGGAAGAGGTCTACACTTTTAAACAAGTGGAATAAACTTTATCTTACGTGGAGGTAAGTTTTTTCAATAATTTTTTGCATACAATTAAATTTTTAAACAAATATGCAGAATTCAAATTTCCAAAAAAAAAAAAAAAATTATCGTCGTGGTAATGACAGTAATGTATTTTTTAATATGAAATTTTTTAAGAATTTGAAAAAGTATTTTACAGTATGCTCTTTTTAATTTTTATAAAAGTTTTAATGAATTAATAAAGATGAGTCGGGCCCAAAGTTTTGCATCTAGTTTTGGCTTTAAATAATGTCGAAAAATCATGAAAAATTTCTAATAATCAAATTTTGAAAATCTTGGGGGACGCAAACGAACCTCGTGTTTTTTGTGATACAACCCAAATACGTGCATACATGTACTATAATTTACTTATATATTTATGTAAAAATGAATTGAGTAAATTTCACTAAAAAGTTATAATATTGATTGATTTTTTTTTTCATGCAAAATTATTTCTAACTTTTATGTGCAAAAAATAAATAGTTTAATTTAATTTCTCGTTTGTTCCTATACATAGTATTAAAAAACCAATTCCCTATGGACTTGCATATGACGAGGTAAGGAAGGAAATAAACCGAGCACTTAATGTGTGGGCAAAACACACCAAACTTGTGTTTGTAGAAAAAATAAACAGTGACGATGTCGACATCGTGATGTCTTTCCAGCTGTGAGTAAATTTCCATTTTCCTTTAATTATAGCTTTAAAATTTTTTTAAATCACCAGGAAGAGTCAGCTGATTTTTTTTTTAAACAAACAAATTAAGAAAAATTCCTCGATAATTAATTTTTGTAACAACAGTTGAATCACAAATTACTGTAATATCCCAGCACTTTCGCATTGTTGCAGCTGACCTTCGAGTGTTTTATTTAAAATTTGACACACGTAGAATTGGCAGTTGAGTAAAATATTGTATTTTTTGTGTGATACACTTTACAGAAAAGAACATGGTGACTACAATGATTTCGATGGCATGGGAGGGGTAGTGGCACATGCTTTTTATCCAAACCAGAGTCTCACCGGCGATGTCCACTTTGACGCTGATGAGGATTGGACGACTGAAAATTCTGACATCAGTTCGAGTAAGTCATGTCAGACTAACTTCATTTTTGCTTCTGCATATCTCCTATTCTTTATTTTTTACTTTTCTATACAAATGTTCACGATTCAGTGGTATTAAGACAAATTTAATGATGCAAGAGCCGTTTTTACTTGAAATTTGATAGCAAACAATTAGTTGACATGCTCGAGCATGGTAAATTATTTTTAAGCTCAAAGTGGTAAAGCTACATCTCTATTGGTTTCTCATCGGTATTTACACCCGTAAATCCAGATAAAAACTGTAATGGCCAAAAATGGGTTTTCTTGAAATCAGGACGTGATTGACCAAAAATAAATCATCAATTCACATATTAAATACTTTAGTCCCCCCGTTTTGGTGCTGCCATCACGATAGTGTGACAGAAGTTTGTCAATTTATTTTTACTCAATCATGTCTTAGTTACAAGAAACGATGTACAAAATCCTTTTTTGACCATTCCAGTTATTATACCGATAAATTTTTGATTGGTTTTTTATTGGAGTGCAACATATAACGTACTTATATAATTTGTCTAGCTAACTGCAATAAAAAAAGTAATGTCAATGAAATATTTTTGTCACGTTTTAAATTAATTAATATAACAAAATAATAACCGTAACACATCGTCTCCTTCTGTTTGCAGAAACGCATCTTTTCTCAACCGCAGTTCACGAAATCGGCCACTCGCTCGGATTGGGGCATACCTCGACAAACGACACCAACGACTCGCTGATGTTTCTCATTTACAAGCAGTTACCTACTGATTACGAGCTGCCACCTTATGATAGGCAAAACATCCAAAAGCTATACGGTAAGAATTTATTTTCCTTTTTTTGTGTATGCACCAATAAGTATTAAAAATTTATTATTTCTCAGAATGAGATTGTTGTGGTGGCTATCAGTACTGTAGACAGGCGTATTTAGTTTTCATTTTTACTCCAACCGGTACTTACCACACACAGATTTTTTGAATTTTTGCACACCATTCAATAGATCACAGAAATTTTTTTTTACTAAATTTTCAAAATTAATTTCATCATTTTTCTGAATGTAATTTTCAGGAGCTCCAGTTAATAATCGAAGGGTAATGTATTATCGACCTGCTACGACAACGACGGCGATACCCAAGTGGAAATCAAAGCAAAGACAAATGCAATATCGATTCAAATATTATTCACTTGGGTCGCTACCTTATTATGAAATAAAACCCCAAATAACCAGTACAACCACGCGTCGGTCCAATACCAACTATGAGGAGACCCGGGGATGTCATCTCGGGAAGTACGACGCAGTGAGCCTCTTAAGTGGGTCGTTATGGATATTTTCCGGAGAAGTGAGTCATTTATAAATCAATTATTTCTAGACTAAAAATATAATCCTTGTGCATAGTCAAGGAAATATATCTGGAACTCTAGGAGTAAAACTCCGAACTCAACTGTTTAGAGTTGACTTAAATAAAAATTTCAAATTTAAGAAAAAAAATGCGAAAAACAAATAAAAACATGAACTTGACATTTATCATTTGAAATATTCGGAAAAAATTTCGGAAAATAGTTGTTAATATCTCACCAAATAAATGGAGAAGCTATGAAATCCTAGAATAGAAACAATTTCATTGAAACTACTCCATACCTTTCAATTTTATTGTAAAAAAAATTTCAATTTGTTACTTAACCCCACGTTGGAAGACAAAATTTCGTTTTTCTAATATCTCGACTGTCGGGCGTCTCCAAAATATGTAAAAAAAAAATTTCTGTGCATTTTTCACAAGTTTCAACATTTAATTTCTTTCTTTTTATAGTTTGATCAGATATACCTCTTAAAATGACTCAATAGTGTGATATGGCTTGTCGATTAAACTTTCGTGCTAAAAATAAATATGTTTGCAGTACTTTTGGATGGCAACAAACTTTAAAAAATTCTCTTACAAAGAGTCAACCAGAATAGATGGGTACTTCAAATTCAACAAACAAATCGATCACGTGGACGCAGTTTATGAAAGGTCTGATGGTAACGTGGTGTTTTTTATTGATCGTGAGTACTACGTCTTCAATAGGCCCAATGTTTTAATATATTCCGGGCCCCTCACCGATTTTGGCTTACCACATGATCTTGAAAAAATTGACGCTGCCATGATCTGGAAACGCGACGAAGGGACTTACTTCATTAGCGGCAAAAATTACTGGAAGTATGTATTGATATGTAACTTCTTCTGTATGATGCTTGTGTTGAAAGAAAATTTTTTTTAGTTTTATTTCATATTTTCCCACGATTAGAGATAACTTTCATTTTTCTAGTAACCTCAAGCGTATGAAAAATACATGAAATAAAAATAAAACCAAAAAGAGTCACTGAAATAATCATCATTTGGTTTTTTAAAAGGATAAAAACTGACGGTGAGAAAAATCAATGCATTAACTGTTTTAGGTTCAATGAGAATAGTAATCGTGTGGAGCGGGATTATCCAAGAGACGTAAGAAATTTATTTACTGATGTCCATTGGAATATCGATACAGCTTTTCACGCAAATAATGGTAAGGGTATATTCACAGGTATACTTCATTATTCGACCAACTGTCGATCAAATGATCAATTACGTACTTAGATTGTATTGGTTGCAAGACAATTTATTATAAACGCTGTAATCATAACTTTATCGATCCATATATTAAAATCCAATCGCCGTAAAATTATTGTTGAACAACATTAGTAAGTCGAGTTTTCGAAATTTATTTTTCATTTTAAATAATAATTATAATAACTGCTGAGTACGGAGCAAACATTTAATTAACCCTTAATGCAAGCATATACACTACACCTTTGTATACATAAGTACGCAATCATACATCAAATTAGTTAAAATGCTTGCTTGGATATGATTATTTTAAACAATTTAACGCTTGCGGAACGACATTTTAATGAAGTTGAGCAAAGCTAACTAACATTTGTAATTAATTTTCCTATTGTTTTTTTTTTTTTTTAGGTACGACGTACTTTTTCAAGGGAAGGTACTTTTGGCAGTTCGACGACGCGCGTAGGAAAATAGTGGACACAAATCCCAAATTGTCGTCCCAATACTGGATGGGCTGCCCCCGAAATGTGGATCACACCAGCAAAGCACATCATCGAGTTGCGAGTACGTGGTATCGTCGAAATATTCCGCGACCATATTCCACCTGCAAGGGAGTAAAATCGATTTGGACGCGCACGGCTTTTGGAGATTTCACCACTGTTTGCAAGGCTTGTAAAGGAAGCTCGTGATGACGAATGATGATGAAAATGATGTTTCGGGGGATTAACGTGTGCGCGTACCTAAAAAAGCTTCGGTATTTTGCTCGTTTTTTACATCAGGACGCAAATTTAGAATAATACAATACACACCAGGGTCTTTTTAGGATTAATCCATGATTTTTAAAAGATGTGGATACATTAGGATGTATACGTAATAATGGAGCACGTGATACTACCCTTTGAGGAATATCTGTCTTTGCTTTGTTAAACAAGTGCTAATTTTTAGTACGTGTAAAAAAATTAAACCAACTGACCTACAAATAATAAATAAAGATGTACAATAAATGTTGAAAAGTAAAATTTTACAAAATTTCGTGTAAGTCTACTTGTAAAGCCCACAATTGAAATAATGGTCTGATAGTTATAATAATAGTCTTATAAACGCCTACTTATATTACTTACATAACGTACGCACATACCAAATTATTTTTAATTTCATCCAAGGACATTTTTTTTTGTAGATAATTTCATAATTTTTCAGATTATCATTATAATTTTCTCTGAATTAGGCTAAGCTTCCATTGATGAAATCGTTCCTCTCTATGAGGGGATGAACTCCCAAACTCATTTTGAGAATTTGTATGATGATTTGTTCGTCAGTGGCATTTTCGAGGGTTGGGTGTGCCTTCGGTAGAAGAAATAGAGTTCGCACCTGGTTGCACCTGTCGCCAAGACAAGCACCAGACCAGAACTCCTTGTGCTTGCCTCGATTCGATGTGCCTATTTTTCCTACCAAAGGCACACCCAACCCTCGAAAACGCCCAAGGTTGGAAATATACTATTTGCATCCAACATTATTGTCTGTAAGATAAAATTAACGTTACAAATCGCAAAAAAAATGGTAAAAAATAATGGCACAGAGTTGGCAACAACAGTATAGTTTATTCCCTCACATCAGCAGTGCCTTTTTTTACTTTGAAGACTTGGTTACGTGTACAAACTGCAGCCCTGAAGATCGGTATAAGGAAAGAACGTCCTTCACGGCAAATACTTAATTACGCTTCAGCTACTTGTAACAGAACTTATCGCGTATCCAAACTCGGATCGTTTGGTGCCAATATCATGACTGTTATGATTAGGTACGTATAAAACGTCACAGTTGCGATAAATCACGTAACAAACTTGTGTTTTTGGAAAAACCCGTATTTACTATGTATAACGTTCAAAACACGAGTCGTGCTAACTGGGGTCATGGGATTGTGGAAATTTTTTCATTCAAGTACAATATATTCGACATCACAATTGTATCGGCTCATCAAAATAATACTGCAAAATACACAAGGTGAGCCGTCACACCTGCTCCAAAAATCGCGTGCACGGATGGGCTCTGCGGGTGAAACGATTTGAAAAAAAGAGTACGGCTCTAGCGTCGAAGATCGCAGCTTGGAGTTTTTGCGGCAACGGCTCTATTTTTGCACACCGAAAGTCAAGAGTGTATCATATATTCCTTGACGCCCATACAGTTCTCGAATCAATAAAACGTACACTCGACTTGAGATCTGATTTTTAAATTTCTCGAGCGTATACATTTTGTTTATCAAAACCAGAAGAGAACAAAAAAAAAAAAAAAAAAAAAAAAAAAAAGTGTGTCACACATTTAATACTCAAGAGAAGAGAGAAGGTCAAGGGACACGTTAACAGTTTTAATAGATGAGATGAACGAAAAACAGGCCGCCGCGGCGTAAGAAGAAGAAAAAAAAAAGTTATCTCCGTCGCGATAGGCTCTCGCGTACTTTGCTTTAATCTTTCGGCCCGCGTGTATATAAAAACTGATGAAACGAGAGCGCCGAGAGTCATCGCGATACGCCATGAAAAATATCCACATAAAGTACACGAGCACAATAGTGATCCCTCGGCTCGCGCGCGAAAGAAACCATGTTCTCGTTGCTCCTCTTCCTCGTCCACCAAACATCTAGCTCGATCGTGACAACGAGCGACCGCGTGATCCTTACCGGGGCCTCGTACTTCCGGCCTATGGTCGCGAAAACCTACGACCAGCTGATCTTCGTGTCCTTCCCGCGCGAGCCGGAAACCAAGATCCGCTTGGAGCCGGAAAAAATAGCCTACCGTCCCTGCGACGTTCCCTTACCGGCGGTCGGTAAGCTCGGCTGGCCGCTGAGCCTCGACACCCTGGCCAACGGCAAACTCGTCCTCGGCATCCTGACGAGCGAAAGCCTGCTCTCCGTAGTCATAGATCCGGACACTTGCGAGTCCAAGCACGCGCTTCTTACTCTCCACCGTCACGGGATCATCGACTACGATGATGATGGTGTATCGTCGGCAGAGCCGGTGATTGTCGTTGGAGAGGAGTCGTTTGACGTTTTCCTTCCTGGACACATGAACTGCACGGCGGGCAAGGCCTGTAGGTTGAGGTACGATCAGAATGCCGTGCTCGTTGGGACGACGGATTTCGAACACGTGCTCGAAGGAGTTCCCTGGGACGTCAGCTCCGTGGGGGAGAAGGAGTTTTCTTGGGGGTACTTTGTTACGAGCTTCGACGAGGATCGGACGGTCGTACGGTTGCTTGATCAGGATCTTCAGGTCAGCGTTGGGCACGATTTTTATTTTTTTATTAATTAAAACATGTTATTTTTTTAATAAGCTGTATCTCTATAGTCAGCAGCGCAACAACCGGTGGGGGTCTAGGGGGTCCGGACCCCCAGCCCCCTAATTATTTCTTGGATTTCTTATGAAATCAAAATTAAACGCATACGAATTTGAAATGTATTGTATAAGTACATGATTTAATCTAATCATGTATTTTTTTTAGTCAAGCGGTGCTTGGAAAGATCAATCGATAACAATAATATGCCTTTGCCATACTTTATTCAGCATTAAAATATCCCTTCATGTTTATAAAAAAGCTCATAATTACATTTAGTTTATAAAATGTAGAAAGTAACTGGAAATAATTGTAAATAGAATGTTGATGATAATCATGTACAATTTAATCCAGTTAAATCAAAAGTGTGATTCAATTCATTCAATTTTGGAGTGATTTCATATTATTGGACCCCCCCCCTTTCTCCCCTGAAAATTTGTCATTTTTGCGCCCTACGAGCGAATAATACTTGAAGAGTAAAGTAATTGTTCCGCCTGAAAACCTCAAATCAAGCGGCGAAAGTGCTATTTTGAGGTGAGAAGGCGGAAAAATTACGAAAAGGCTTCGCACACTCGTACGTGACATACTAAAAGAAACAACAACGTAAATATGTACTAGGTAAAAGCCGAAAAGGACCTACCGGGCAAGGCGTTCCTCCACTCGTCCGAGCTCCCCGGCCGGTTAAGCAGCTGTCGGGGCGTCTCGCTTCACGAGCTCGAGTGCGTGCTGTTGGACGAGGAGTTGCGCGCAAGCGCCAGCGTCCGATTGGACGCCCAGCCGTACCGGCGGCACCTGCGCGCCGCGAGATTGGTCAGTTTGCCGGCCGGCGGGGCTTTGCTCTTCTTGGTCCTCCAGCTCAACGGGCAGAGCGAGTTTGTGAGCTACCTGCAGAGGATCGACCCGCACGGCAGGGTCGGACGGGCCCTGCCTTTTCAGGACGACGTGTGCAAGGATCTAGGGAGGCTCGAGAGGCTCACCGTCTCGAGGATGTACGACGGACTGGTTTGCCTGAGCTTGTCGTGCCGGCATTCCATACGCACCAAGTGCGTCCAGACCTGAAATCGAACTTCACCTTTTTTTCCACCCTGGCCCAGTAACTTCATTATGAACTTTTTTTTATAGATGTATAACGATTAAATGTACAGATGAATTACGTATATTGTTTCATTACTATGCATTTATTTCATATTCTCGATCAATAAACAATTGGAAATAATTTTATGCAAGTCAAAGGTATTTCTTAAGTATAAAATTTTTATTGCAATTTATAGATAAGAGAATTTGTATAACATACTCTGTGTAAAATTAGTTGCTTCTACTAAATTTATTTGTCCAAAGATAATATTCAAAAGGAATAGGATTATGTTTCACTACAATGGATGTGTGCAACTCGATAAAACTGTAACGCAATACTTACATCATTATTGCCGTTTTAAATAAAAATATAAATAAAAGAAGTAATCTATATACTTGGTGAAAAAAATCTTATATCATTGTCAACATATTATGGTAAAATACATAATAATGTATATTATTTATTTTTGTGTTGCAATAAAAGGAACATCGAAAGAATTTCTCAGGTTTTCTTTGACTAACTTATTATTTCAGACTCTCTATGCTTAAGTAACATCAATTTATATGATTTTTGAATATTATATCCTAGGATTAATCCTATAAAAATTCATTAAGTATACCTGTAGTCACGTAGCATGTGTATTTGCTGAAAAGAGCAGCAGCTGCAGTTGTTGATTGAATTTTCCAGCAAAAGTGGAAAAAATGTATGCAGGTATTCTTGGTGGCGCGACCCAAGGATGAAAAAGTAAAGAAATATTGTCGCAGACGAAGCCAAGAGGATGATAAATGGACGACCTGAGGCTTTTTTAATTTCTCCGTGATGAGTTAGTTGTGGATACCATTTTTCGTGTTCCCATACAACTGGAATTCAGAAATTACAGCTGATCCAATTAAACAGTAACAGGTAAAAGGCGGAAAGTAAATGGATGGTTCGCAGTAAATTGTTCAAGAAAATGAAGTTTAAATCTCGGGCCAGCTGGCAATCAAAAAGTAAACATGCCAAATGTTCTTTGGAGAAAAATAATCGATAAAAAAATTTAAAAACTTGAAAAATTGTTGACATAAAAAAAAAATATCATCCTCTTCAATTGAATCTTCATCATCAGTGGACAATCACATAAAATTCTTTTTTTTTTTAAGGTAGGACCTCCGAGTACCGTACTAGTCAAATTACTGCGCGAGTTCGAGTTTGACTTCGGCAGCAGTGTCGATAATGCAGACGACGTGTGTACCCGCATCGGTGCATAAACACGTACGTCTGCTAATGTGACAGAGTAGTTATTTTTTAGTAGTAATTTTACTGTTCGTTATTTTTGTCAGTAAAGTATTTTTGAAATAATGAATGAACATCAAAAAGATTCTGCAAACAAACTATCCAAGCACTCGTTACGTCAAATTCTCATCCATGCCTATAATAAGGATATACAATGTGGAATCAAAATTTTACTATCAACGAGCATTAATCGTAAAGTACGAGTAACGTCTTCCCTTGGTGTTGTTAATATTATAAATAATACAATAAAAAATTTAATTACTAGATTGTAACATTTACTCATTCATTATAATTTAACAAACATTAATGTGATTAAAAGCTGCGTTCATGAGATTGTACAAAAAAAATTTTATTAAATAAAATTTAATTATAGTATTAATTTATTACCGATATTCATTATTTATTATCAATTTTGTAGTAATGTTCATTCATATTTATTATTCATTAACCGATATTTTATGTTTCGCGCACAAAAAACAAAAAAAAAATTGACACCACAAGCATTTTCGTTACTACTCGCTTTTAAAAAACCGCGCGCTAACATATACCAATATGGCGGCTTCCCCGACTTCCTCTCGTAATCACAAAACCAGTTTTTACGTTCGTTTTTGTTAAATATCTCGAGAAATTGGCCGTCAACCCATATTGTGCTCAACGCGATCCGAAAGAAGAAGATTTTCTCTACAAGTTCCATGTACTCACTTTACTCAGATTTTTGTTTTTTATTCGTAATATGTGATTACGTCACTTTTTTCTCGTTTTTTTGTATGCGCCGGTATAAAACATTCGAACTTTGAGCTTTAATATCTCGATATTTTGTCCGTCATCGGGCATAACTGAAGGTACCATTGGATTCAGCGGGTCTTCATCTATTTAATTACATAAGTCTTGTACTCCAGATTTAGGCGGAGGTCCTACCTTAAGGAATATTGATATTTGGCACGATTTCCGAAATCATTCTGCGTTTAGAATGTTTAGATGGAGCAGACTCCCAGACTCCATTTAAACGCACCCTAAGGTCACGTGACACGTGTGTATTTTTTTGCGGAGCAGCTGGTTTGAAATTTTCTTGCAGAAGTGAGAGTACGACAAAAAAGTTGCAGGTGTTCTTGATGGTCCAACGGTTAAATTAATTAGATAATTATACTTAGAAAAAGTTCTCTCTCGCGCTGTTAAAGTAAAATGTCGATGCTTGCTGGTCCGAGACGCAAGCAGAAGTGGACACTCAACCCACGAGGCAAACAATGGAGCGAAGGTTAGAAAGCTGTTGTAGCCTCATGTGTGTATTTGATTTTTCATTGATGTTAAAACTATTTATTCACTAGATTCCAGCAAGTTTGGACAGAAGATGCTGGAAAAAATGGGCTGGACCAGCGGGAAAGGCCTCGGTGCCAAGGAACAGGGTATGGTCGAACACGTGAGGGTCAAAGTGAAAAACGACCTGGTGGGCATCGGATTCGCCAAGGATAAAGATGACCAGTGGACCGGCCATCAGGAAAACTTTGATAGTTTTCTACAAAATTTGCAGAAAGAACAATTTGCACCAACGTCGGAGGAGAATAAGGATAAAATATTGAGTGGCACGTCGTTGGAGGAAAAGTCCAAGAACAGCCAGAAAAGAGTCCAGTAAGTCAGTTGGATTTTTTTTCTCTTTTTTCATGATATTTGTATAATTGATAATGTTAACAATTTTAGTTACAAAAAGTTTACACGTGGAAAAGATGTCAACAAGTACAGTTCAAAAGATTTGGCAAATATATTTGGCAAAAAGGATTTGGATGACAAGCCTCAAGCAGCAGAGGAAGAGGATGGTACAAGGATGGATTCTTTAAAATTCCTAACCTTATATCCACGTAATTACGTGGATTTGGTGCGAATAGACACAGCGAATTCCAATATGGAAAACTCGTGTAGTGAAAGTGGAAAGTATAAGGGCTTTGGTTTCATAAAAAGTAGTGAAACCAAATCTAAAAATAAGAAATTGAACAATCTTGACTACGTTTTTGATAATCCATGTTTGGATTTAAATATATTGGACAGTCCAGTGGTTAAATCGGATAAAATAGATAATGAGAACTCTGAGTCTGTCAAGAAGCCAAAAAAGAGGAAAACCGACGACATGTGTGAGGATGCATTGGACACACCAAAATCAAAGAAACAAAAAAAGGACTATATTTATGAAAATGAAGGTTTGGATTTAGACTGCCCTGACAGTTCTACAATTAGAAATGAGGATGTAGTTTTGAATGTTTCTGAGAAACCTAAAAAAAGCAAGAAGTCAAAAAAACATCACTATGCAAGTAAAAATCAAGATCAATTTTTAGAAGATGTAGCATTGGAAAGTAAAAAAACTGAAGTTGTTTCTACGAACGAAGACAACGAAGAAGTTGATAGAAATATTGAAACGCCAAAGAAAATGAAGAAGAATAAAAAAGAAGTGGTTTCAAACGGGATTGAAAATCTAGCATTAGATTCAAGTTGTTCCGATAAATCAGCATCAAAGAAAAAAAAGAAGAGTAAAGACTTGGAGGATTTGTCAGGTGGTATCGAAAATACCGGTTTGGATTTGGAATTTCCTGACAATCCCACCCCAAAAAATAGTAAAAAAATTAAAGAGAGTAAAATTACTTTTAATGGTATAGAAAATCCTGCGCTGGATTTGGATCTTCCTGACAGTTCTACACCAAAGAGGTCTAAAAAAAAGAGAGATATCGAAGTTTTATCAGGTGGAATAGAAAATCCTGGTTTGGACTTGGAATTCCCGGACAAGCCAACTCCCAAAAAAACAAAAAGAAAAAAAAGTAAAACTGAAATTTCATCCAATGGATTGGAAAATCCAGCTCTCGATCTCAGTTATGCTGAAAATGAAATTTGTACTACAAATAACTTTGAAGTGCCTAGAACATCTGGAGTAGAAAACAATGCGCTTAACTTGTCGGACGAAGATTCACGTAAGAAACGAGTGACTTTTAATGACGAGATAGAATACAGTACAGATAGTGTTAATAAAAATAAAAAGAAGCTCGACAAGTATGAAGTTGTAAATGAAAAATCAAAAAAGAAAAAGAGAAGTAAAGAGCCAGTGACCTTTGACAATGAAGCTTTAGACATTGAAGTCATAAACGTGGAAGAGACTGATAACGAAGTGAACGAGAAAAAGAGAAAAAAGTGCAAAAGAAAACGGGAGCGGAGAGTGTCACTCTTGGAAACCATTGAGGAATTTCCTGAAGAAGAAAACTGCGATGACGTTTTAATTGTGAGTGAACAAGACAGTGGGGATGTAAATATAGTAGCTGAGTTTTCTCGTGATGATGTGCAGGAAATTGAAAACGCCGATTCCGTTAAAAAGTCAAAGAAGAAAAAGAGTAAAAAACATAAAGAACAAATAGAGGAACCAAAAATAGCAGAAGAAAAAATGGAAAAAATTGATCTGACGGTGAATGAAACAAAGAAAGAAAAAAAGAAAGAAGAGCCTAAAGTCATTGCGGATGTAGACAAAAATCAAAATAATGAGGGTTTCAAAGAAAATATTTGTAATCCACACGTAGAAAAGGACACGTGTTTTAGAAAAATTAATACATTGGATGAAGAAGTAATAAGTTTAGAAGAATTTTTCAACAAAACGAATTCAAAGAAAACGAGTGAAAAAACCACTGATACGCTTCAAGCTGAACCAAAAAATTATTATGAAAATTCTCGTTTTCAAAGGCCTCAATCGTTCAGAACTCCAAAGCAAATCATGAAATCGTTATTTTTAAGAACTCCTATAGCTGTATTTAAAGGATCCAACATCAATGAAATAAGAGGATATGGTGTGGATTTTCTTAATAACCTGACCGAAAAATATTAGTTTAAATGTTTTGTTTGTCAATAAAATAATCGTTATTGATTCAAATGAAAATATTTTTTAAGGGTGTATATTAATTACGAAACTTTGTACATAAATTTGTATTGTTGTATTATTGAATTTTTGAATGCTGCTAGCTAATTATTGTAATTAACAAAAAAAATTTTTTTTGCTTTTTCTCTTGAAAAGCATTTTTAACGTACCTTGCGCATTTAATAAAATTTTTTTTAACGAATGCTTTAGTTATATTAATTGTATTGTCCAATACCTTAGGATTATTAATAGTAGCCTTAGATAAAGTAAACTAATAGTAAACAATAAATTTCCAAATCATTTGAGCGAGATCGCGTGTTCATTATTTCAATTGTGAAACTACAAATTTATTAATTTTGTTGTACTGACGTCGTATCACCGGTCATATTTCATGTATACATTGGCAATCATATCACACATATCACATTTTAAGAAACAACTTTACAAATTTTACAGCACGAGCATGAAAACGAACATTACAATTATTCAATAGTTTTTTGCAAAACTACTTTTTAAATCTTTTGAACAGTCTTTTATATTTTTTGGCTCTTCTCTTTTCTTTGCGTAAGGCTCTTGTTACCTTTGATATTTTCAATTTTGTCTCATCAATCTGTTTTTTAATTGATTCTAGTTCAGAATTATCAATGCTTGTTAGTTTATTTGCATAGATGTACCGAATGTGTTTTTGAGACGCCCTGGCGTTACATTGAGGACATTTTTTTGCAGATTCATTGCTAGAATTCAACCAATGTTTAATACAACTATATCCAAACAGGTGACCACATCGGAGGGAGCATAATCTGTGACTTCCAACGTTGGTCCATGCAGATAAGCAGATAGGACATTTGTGATGAAAATCAACTACCTCATCGTCTGATTGTTTATTATCGTCATCTAATTTAACGCTTTCTAGAAAAAAAGAGCAAAAATTAACGAAAAGATTTAAAAATTTTAAATGAAAGTAATACATTTTTCCATAAAAGAACCACCTTCAATGAAATCTTCGTCATCAGAATCAGATTCTACTTGAACCAAGTCTTCTGACTCAGTATTATCATAGAGAAATGAAAAGTCATCCAAATCGACTAAATCAGCCTCTGGGCTGTCGAAATCACTCTCGTTGGTATTGTTGTCCACATCTGAAGGAAACGAGATTTCAGACTCCTCCTGAATATTGGAATTATTTTCATCTCCAAAATCGAATTCAGAGTCTTCGGTGTCGTTTATATTGCTTACAACAAAAGATGAGACACTATAATATAAACATCAATGTACAATTGATGTATCAAAAATGCTCATCAGTACAATATTCAGAAAATTTTACCTGTAATCAAATGGCGACGTCATTGCTTCTTGAAAATAGGGAAGTCAATAAAATCGCAAATATTTTAGATGTTCATTTTATCAAAAATTTTATCTTTACTCATCAATAAAAACACTAAAATTTTGTACTGAGTTGAATAAACATTGTGATGCTGATGTCCTATATGCATAAGCAAACAACAAAAAAAATTTTCTTCACTTAAAAATTACAAGCATAACCTTTGCAAAATATTTATAAGTATGGTTGTCATAGCAACAAATAACACGCGAAATTTTAAATAATTACTAGACTCGTAGTGTGTTACTTGGCTTAAAAAAGAGTTTTTTGGTTTAAAAATTGTACCTTTGTAATTTTATTAAGTCAATTACGTCAACGATTTTGAATAACGTTATATTATTGTTTTTACATTATACAATTGACAAAAATTTATTGATGATTTATTTACAATTTTCAATTGATCACACAATATTGTTGTATATCTTAACAACTTCTTCCATTGTGTCCAGTCTTTCGTACAACTTATCGACCAGTTTTTGTTGTTCCTCATCCAATGAAACAGTAACAATTGGAATATATTCCACATCAGAACTTATAACATTATAATTTCTGTCTTCTAACTGATTCCGTACTTTGAAAATATCGTTGGAACTACATGTAAACTGAAATAAGGTTTTCCAATAGAGGAACACATTGATTTTTGTTCTAAACTTATCAATAAACATTGACTTACCTGAAAAAATTCCTTATCTTCATAATTGCCTTTTTCTGCTTCTTCCGCCCCAACTTCAATAGCATCTTCGAGGGCCTTATCAAAACTTAAGTTCCCAACTTCAGTTATAATAACACCTTTTTCCTGGAAAGGAGTTTGCTGTGCTATGTCACTAGGTGAAAACCTACAGGAACAAAGAAAAAAAATCCACTAGATTAATCATACCACCAAGTTGTCAGTCATATATGGATACAAGGGGTGTCAATAAATTGTATATTAACTTTGTTTTTCTGAGATGAGTGTTGAGTTGATTTTTGGTAGCATTCACGTTCTCGCACAAAACGTGTATTAACAAAATACTCCCCGACGGCCCTCTGCTCTCAAAGACCACCGAATTGACTCTGTTTTTCGAGCTCTGCATTTTTTCCAGGAAACTTTTGACAGTCGTCATTGGCAATGATCGCTTTTTCGCGTGTTCTATCAGTTTGGCAAGTTTGGAATTTTCCTCTGGCTTTGCACTTTTTCCCTCTGCCAGTGCAAACACACATATTATAACACAAGTACTTGTCTGTATGTTTAGAAATATATTAACAAATCCATTCACCTGCGATGGCAACCTTCATTTGTCTAGTTAGCTGCATCATAGCAGCTTGTTTTTGGCCATCCTTTTCAGCTTTGATGTGCCTGATATTCGACCACTTGCTGTGTCCCGCGAATCTCTTGCATTCCGTGAAATTAACGATGTTATTGCAACGAAAAGCTACCCTGATTAGATTGTTCATTTTTTATATGTATAAAAAAAACACTTAATACATTATAATCTGGTACACAAAATTATAACCTCCACAATAATCTTAGTAAGTAAATATATCTTTTTTGACAAGCGCATGTGAACATGTTATGCATAACATCAGAGGAGCAGACGACACACACACACGGCGGATTGTGAATATATATATATATTAAAAAAAAAGCGCAAAGTATTTAAAAACAATGGCGGAGCCGTATAGAATAGATTTTCGCGGTCGGTTATTTTTTAAATTTCATGTATATGAAAAGGTGATATTCAAGTACTGGTAGTAGAGTAAAAAGAGAACCCAGCAATGAAAAATTAGACATCTGTCAAGTGTTTATTTTGACTGGCAGCTCTCAATTTTGCATTTTTATTGTTTTTCGTTTGTGTGTATTTAGTTCTACAGTAGTAGTTGATCTACGTATGTTTCGGTAAAAGAGTTGACTTGAGTTTCGACATACCCCAATAACTAGCAGATTCAGCAATCTTGAAACGACCAACAATCAAGAAAACTGAGTTCCAATAAGGTGATTCTTAATTTTTTTGTTTCACTATATTACCCATTTATACATGCTTGTACTTGCATTTTATGATTATTTAAATAGCATTTTTAGTCTTACGTACAATATTTGATAAAAAAAACTTGATTGCTTTTCATGTTCATTTGTTTGTAGTAATACACTCTAATTACTTAGTTTTTGATGGCATTTTTTAAGTTGGTCTAGGTAAGTTGTAGGTACCCAAATATGTTATTAATTAACTGTACAGTCTAAATAATAAGAAACTTTCCCCCACCCTTACTTTGTCTGATCTTAAGTTTAGAGCCTCATTAATAAAAACATAACATAGTTTTACAATTCGAAACTAGTCCATAATTAAGTTACCTTTTCAAAACATTTGAAAGACAAGTAACGTAAGTCATTAAGGTGGGAAAATTCAAACCGCAAACCCACTTCCACGTCACAGGTTCTCTCTCACATCTATGCACATTTACGTGTGTAGTTGTGACGCAGATGTTGTGTTTCCGGGGAGAGATAAGTAAATTCTCTTTATACGTCAATGTACAAAAATTCACTCTCTTCTCTTGTCCTTAAATTCGAATTTAAAAATATATATCAATTTTACATGTAGTTGTATTCAGTGATTGAAAATTAGTAGCCCAAAATACGAGGAAAAAAATTTGGTTGATAACAAACACATAAACAATATGTAATATTGTTTGAAAAACATTCAAGATCACTATCAGTTGCTGTTTTTTATCAAATCATGTTTGGCTACTCCAGAAGCATACCACTAAAATTATACAAAATACACTGTAGTGGTTTATCCAAATATTTAAAACCGTGTAGTGCAATTTCTTTGAAGTATAATACGTTTAATCGCGAACAAGATGGTGCTGGTGATAAAAAATACAAACTGTACTCTGCTCTTTCTTTATCGTTCATTGGAGTAGTTTCGTACTACTTGTATGGCGATAAAGTAAAAGATTTCATAACTAGCTCAAATCAAGTTCATGCTTTTAACAAACAACAACAACAACATGAGTAAGTAATGTTTTGAAGTAGTCTTCATTAATACTCTACAATTTTATCTTATCACATTATTCCCTTTTAGGAAAAGTGTCTCCTGTGGTGTCAAAAGAAATGATCTTCCAACATATTCACTGGAACAAGTCAGCAGGCACGACAATCCCAAGAGTGGCATATGGGTCACTTACAAGGAGGGTGTCTACGACATCTCAAATTTCGTCTCACAACATCCTGGAGGCCAAAGTAAAATAATGATGGCAGCTGGTGGTTCCATTGATCCTTTTTGGATGGTATTTGCCAATCACAACAAGTCAGAAGTACTTGAACTCTTGGAATCGATGAGAGTTGGTAATCTTAAGGCTGAAGATGTATATAAAAAAACTCAAGATACCTTTGATCCTTACGCTTTGGAACCTGCACGTAGTAACGTAACAGATTTTTTATAAATTGTTCAACTTGAATGAGTCAAATTTCATATTTATAGTGATTGGAAAAATTTTTGTTTAAAAGGTATTGAAAGTTAATGGTAAACAACCATTTTGTGCTGAGCCTCCAGCTCCACTGTTGGTAGAGAATTTCATTACTCCATCAGACATATTTTATGTCAGGAATCACCTTCCTGTCCCGTTAGTATTTGAAGAAGATTATGAACTAGAATTGGCAATCGAGGACGAAAAGGTGGTGAAAACTCTGACTCTCGATGATATTAAAAAGTATCCAAAGTATACAGTTACGAGTGCAATCATGTGCGGAGGTAACAGAAGATCAGAAATGGCTGAAGCAAAACCATTGAGAGGTCTGAGCTGGAGCGTTGGTGCTATTGGCAATGCAACCTGGTCCGGTGCTCGGCTTTGTGATATTTTAAAAGGATTAGGTACTTATGAAGTGATGATAAATTAATCTTGATCTATAAAACATATTTTTTTATATCACTATCTCGTGTGTTGTCGTTGCAGGTATTAAAGAAGAAGATTTCGATCACGTTCAATTCGAAGGTTCGGATGTAGATCCAGCCGGGATTCCTTACGGAGCCAGTATTCCCATAAGCAAAGCCTTCGATCCAAGGGCGGATGTGATATTGGCTTACGAAATGAATGACGAGCCGATTCCTCTGGACCATGGTTTTCCAATCAGAGTCATAGTTCCGGGAGTGGTGGGCGCCAGAAACGTCAAGTGGCTCAACAAAGTAATATTTTCCAAAAACGAAAGTCCCTCGCAGTTTCAGCAAAACGACTACAAAGGCTTCTCGCCGAGCATCGATTGGCATAATGTTGATTTCAGTAAGGCACCTGCCATCCAAGAAATGCCGGTCACTTCAGCCATCTGTGTTCCCCAGAAAGGTGATAAGGTACCAGTCGGTGAAAACGGCACGATAACAGTAAAAGGTGAGTTGTATTTTGAAAATGTATTTCATCGATGTAATATTGTTTTTAAACTAAATTTGTTTTTTTGAAGGCTACGCTTGGTCTGGTGGAGGAAACAAAATCATCAGAGTGGATGTAACTGCTGACGAAGGGAAAACGTGGCACATTGCCGATTTGGTGGCTCAGGATAAAAACGCAAAGGAGGGCAGGCATTACGCTTGGACCCTTTGGAGTCTCGAGTTGCCTGTTGACAAATCAAAAAGACAAGTAGAAGTATGGGCTAAGGCTGTGGATTCCTCGTACAACGTGCAGCCCGAAAGTTTCAAGAACATATGGAATTTGAGGGGATTTCTCTGCAATGCCTATCACAGAGTGAAAGTCGACTTGTCTTAAATCATCAAAAATTATTTGTTATCGTTTTTGGTTGTGAAGAAATATATATCATGCTAGGGGGAGCTCAAAAATATTTTTTTATTTATATTTAATGTGTAAGATTTATATTATTGTTCTGAAATTATTCTTTGTGTGTGATATAATTTTAATACTGTACCTGTTAACGACTATATTTAACAACCGATGATGTACCATTTCACAACAATGTAAACACTCGATCATACAAAAGCGCAATAAACCATATCAGTCACTTACAACATCTCACAAAACCTACTTCAATACTGTAAAATGTTGTACACCGATTGTAATATATTCATAATAAAAGAAACGTGATACGAAAACTATGCATTTCGACTTGCTTTTTATTTTATCGACATCGCTTGAAAAAAACAACGTATTCACCAAGGAAACTGTATGTCCCTTGTGTGTTCAAGATAATCGCGGAGCAGAGATGGTGGACAACAAAGCAGAGGATCGTCGTCTCGTGCAAGCCCTGAGATGCCTGGAATCCTTGATCGAATCGGAACAATGGGAGGACCCGCAGCCCAAGAACTTGGGGGCATCGGTGGCAGCCAGAAGGTCTGGGAACGACCTCTACGCCACGGAACGAGCTCACAACGTCAAGATTCACCTGCAGATCCTGAAAGAGTACACGAGAAGCATCGCCTTAGCTCTGCCGGGTAGCGAGGAGTTGGGACTCGCTTACGGTAACCGCTCGGCTCTGCTGCACCACTTGGGCAGACACCAAGAGTCTATTTTGGACATCGAGCGAGCCCTCGAGCTACCCGTTGGCGATCAACGCAGGATCAAGTACCTCTGTCGCAAGGTCCGTTGTTTTATTCATTTTTGGGAAAAACAATAAAAAAATCAACTGTTTCGATGGTGGGTGATTTTTGTTTCAAAAGGTGGATTGCGAAGTGGCGCTCAACATGGACGAGGACGCCAAAAGCACGTGCCAGCAGACGCAGCACCTCCTGCTGAGCACGGAAACCTCCATGGATGAGAAAACGGATTCTATCCTTAGTCTGGTGAATTCCATGCACAAACTGAAAATCGCCGATTCCATGAGCATCGAAACACTGGACGACAGGCCCATCGAGAAAAAAGCCGAGCTCTACCAAGGAGGTGATGCAATAGCTTTTGTAATGGTAAAAACATAAAATAAACCTATGGCGCTTTGCAGGAAAGTTCGAGCAGCGCTCGTCGGAGTGTCCGGACGCTTCGAGCGCCATCGCCGTGACCAAGGGCAGCCGGAACGTTCGTTACGGACGTTACTTGACGGCCACCCGGGACATCGTTCCAGGGGAAACGCTCTACAGCGGTGGGCCGTACCTCGTGGCCCCGGCCAGGGGGAGCATCCACAGTCACTGCTCGCACTGTCTGGAGTTCGTTTGGGCAGGCGTGCCCTGCGACAGCTGCAGCCAGGCCGTTTACTGTTCGGAGACGTGTCGAGCCGAGGCGTGGAATATGTACCACGACGCCGAGTGCAAGATCATCGACCGGATTTGGAAGGTCTTGGGGCGCATGAACGCGGGGAGGGTCATGAGCCTGCGGATGCTGTTGATGGCCGTGAGAGAGGCTGGTGGACTGCACGAGCTCAGGGACCAACTGCGAGAGATCGACGCTTCCAAGGGTCGGTGTGAAAATATATGCGACTCACGTAGCGAGGAAGACACGTGATGGTGGATTTTTTTTTTTTTTCGCTCAGATCTGCGCAAGAAGGGGTTTTCCAACAATCAGCAGAGCTTCGTCAACAATTACCGGAGCGCGTACAGCTTGTTGTCCAACGTGCGCAAAAAGGGAGACACGGATCTGGAGGAGGTGTCGCAGGATTCTGCCGTGATGTTGCACTTTTTGGCCAAGTACACCCGGGTTTTTCGCAAATACTTTGACTACGGGAAAATGGACCTCATGAGGAGCGAGGACGCGCTGTTGGTGGGAAAGTTGTTGTCGCATTACCAGCACGTTGTTCTGACGAATGCTACTTCGGTGCGTGATTGTGTACCATTTTATTATTATTATTATTATTGGGTGAACGGATTTTTTTTTTTTTTTTAGGTCAGAGACGCGTACAACGTGTCCTCGACGGATTGGACCTGGTCAGTTTTGCGTGAAGACACCAGCACGGGCCTGTATCTCAATTGTTTCCTGAGTCTATCGAACCACAGCTGTTTTCCAAACGTGGCGAGGTGCGAGACGAAAGAGCACCAAACGATCTTGTACGCCATTCGGCCGATAGCTCAAAACGAACAGGTACGTGTCTCGTGATTGGTGAAATAACTTTTTTGTTTTTTTATTTTTTTGCAATAATTTTTTGTTTCGTGTTAATAAGCTATTCGAGAGCTACGGGCCAACGTATTCCGAACTGATGAAGGAACAACGATGCGAACTATTGGGTCGATTTTGCTTTTTATGCGACTGCATCGCGTGCTCGGAGGACTGGCCGATCTTCATGAATATGATAACCAGCGGCGTTGTAAGAATAAAATCCATCTATACGTATACTTTTTTTTTTTTTTTTTATAGTACCAACAAAAAAAAGGGGGACACGGGTCAGAAAATCGGTATATGCGCTTCGATTTGAATATTTGTTGGTTTTTTTTTGGCTCTCAGGCTTTCTCGAACTCAGCACCATCGGTTGCAATGATCCTGATCAAAGATGCTCACAAAAAAAGCGACCAGATAACCGAATCCCTCAAGTACGATCACTTCAAGTGCAACATCGGCTGCTTGGAAGATTTGGCCTACGCCATCACTCTAACTTACAAGTACTGCCGTATGCCCAACTGGAGGCTTCCGAGCCTCACGGCGACCTTCGTATCGATTTTTAACGATTTGTACGGGTACGTGATCAAAGTACCAGAGACTTGCGACGATTAAGCATTTTTTTTTTATTGTCATTAATTTTTTTTCCAATCACAAGAAAAATTGTAAATAATATGCAGGCGGTTTCCAAGAACGCGAGCGATCAATTCTCCCGCTATATATATACCACCTTTGTGTATAAGCACATATACTTCGACACTAGACTGCGCTTCTTTGATGAATAATATATGATCCCTCGATCAGCTTTCTCACCGTGTATTGTACTTCTATGCAGCTGTGGGGTGGGACCAGGGGGCGTGAATTAAAAGAATTTTTCTGTTTTTTTTTTTTTTTTTTTTTTCCATGATACGCGTAAGGGAGAACGGGCATAAGGAGGGGAGACATCGACAGGAGCCCGGTTCTTTTACGACTTCGATTCGCTCGTTATTAGTGTAAATTATATAGTTTTTCGTGCGTCCGCTGTGCGTGCGATGATTTGATAAAAATATATTTTTTTAATTTATTCATACAATTTAGAGTACAATTGAACAAACGGTCTCGTGTCCGTATTTGATAAGAGATTTCCAATGTATAATATTTAATATTGTCAATTCGATATGGAGTAAAGTTTGAAAAACTTTGTTCAGTTAACTGTAAAAAAAAAAAAAAAAAAAAACTTTTTTTCGAAAAGTAAGGCGTACTAATGTATTTCAGTGTATACGTTGAGATTATTCAGGTCAGTAGGGCGTCAAGCGTCGTACAAGGGGAGTAAAAAAAAGGTAATCCAACGAAATAAAACCGTAGATAATATAAGTACACATAAAAAAAGTAAGCTCAAAACTTTACATGAAACACACAATTCCAAAGGTATATAAAAGCGTTAGTAGAGCACTAATAGCTAGGGTTTTCTTTTATGTGCGTATGTGCAATAAAAAAAGTTTGTTGAAACAATAGAAGTAAATTGTTTACGATAAAAGCCAAATTGAAGTTTTTTTATTTTAGTAACAGTATAACTTTGAAAGAATGCTACATACCACCACGTATATACTTATAGGTACACTTGATACGGAGACCGAGTATAGCGGTTTGTACCACACGTGTGCAGATTCGCAATTTTCGCTCGGGCAAGTGTACGTAAGTATAGGGTATAATATGCTCTTGTACATGTGCAACAAAAGAAAATAATACAACTAGGTAGATGCCATTGGAAGGAAAGAGACAAAAGCCACACACAATAATAATAAGTGCGGCGTATGTCCAACGAGGTAAGAAAAAGAGAAATACTATATACTCACCTACGATAGCTGCACTGCAAGTAAAGGAAGAAACGTGCGCGGCGTCCTCGCTCTCCGGGTGTAGTGTGTGTATATTATATACTTATCTATTTTCGCAGGCTTTTGCGCGGCCCCCCAGAGCTAGTCTATACCCAAACACTCAGGTCCTCCTCGCAGTCCTCAGCTGTCCTCAGTCGGCGACTTTCACTCGACGCTGGCGCACATTGTACTTATATTCTACTTCATCCGCGTGTTTTTATTTGTTGTTGTCAAAGTGCACAAGGATAATTAAACGATAATATGAATTATACAATGAGAAAAATGTAACGACAGTGAGAAAACACGATATACATGTATCGGTTGACAAATGCCTTGCTCCGGAGTGGTGCACTCGTCAATTGTAGGAGTCGTTGGTCAAGTAGATCCTGGAGCCAGTGACGGATGCAGCATCACCATCGGCAGGAGAAGTCGTCGAGCTGCTGATGCCTCGGGGAGATGCCGTGGCTGTACGAGTGCAGTCCTTTTTTCGCAAAAAGCGTAGCGAGCCCGGCTGACGCGCGTTTAAACCGTGAGTGCTGGCATGATTTTTTTAATTCATATATACTTATACTTACGCTTGGATTTCAAGTGTGATGTGTTGCGCTCGCTTCTTCTGTCATTATTTATGTGTATACTTACACACGTGTACTATATAGTACGGGCGTTAAGGCGCGTCAGCTGATGGTCATATTGATCGTTGTTCGATTTTTTTTGCATGTTTGAAGTTTCTCTCTGTGGTTATTTGGTATTCCTATACATTTTTTTCTTTTTTTTTTTTCTTTTTTTTTCACTCCCCTTTTAATCTTTCGAGGATACTTCTCATGCATATGTTCGTCGTCGTGTACAGTCTACTCTTTTTTCAGTTCGAGGCTTTGAGGTTAGGTTGGGATACTTGTTTACACACACTGCGCGCTCCCATTGTTTTGATTTTTTTTTTTTTTTTTTCATTCGTTTCTACTAGGTATACTTACACCCCGTTTTGTTGTATTTTCAAAATTAAAAAACTTTTTACGCTTTCTGCTCGTATAGTCAATACTTATTCATGTAGGATCAAACGCCTGATCTTTTTTATTGTTAAAATAACAAATAGACGTTTGTCGTAATAAAAACATGTGGATTTTTATAAAAATTCCTTATTTTTATCGATAAACTTGATGGTAAAAATTCGAATTGAATGTCAGATATTTTTATTCGGAGTGATGACAGATGTTTGGATTAAAAATAACGTATATGTGGTTGGAAGTTGAAAGGAACATGTATTGACGCGCATGGCATACCTATTTTTTGTTTATTTACTGTTTTCAACCAATTGATTTAATAAAAAAATATCGCACTCTCTATGTTAATTTTTTTAGTGGCAACTGACAGAAGAAGGAAAAATGTTTTGTTCACTGACATGTAATATATTTATATTTGTCGTCTAAAAACGTCTTAATAATTTACAAAAAGCAAAGTTTTTAAAAAAATATATCTTTAATAAAAAATTATGATAAAGATTTTTCTGAATAAAAAAAATATTTTATATCTATGGTGCATAAAGCACATTTGAATTGATTCTTTTGTACATCTGTTGAAGTTGGCAGCTACTTGTTGCATAATACATCGCGTTTCAAGTATAGTTTACGTCACGTAATGGTATATCTAATATTCCTGCTGTACATTTTTATACATTTTTACTCAACTCATGGCTATTGTTTTATCCTTTTACACACAGACTTGGACACAGTTACTTTTTCAATTTTTTTTAACTAAATTTTTTTTTGCTAAAAGAGCAATGCATTATTAATGCTAAAAAAAATTTTTTTTTATTTGCTGGTCATAAAAAAATTTTTTCTAACAATAACAATTAATATTTGATGAAAAAAAAAACAGTCTAAGTATTTGAATAAAGTATTTAACAATACTTTAAAATTAAATTTAATACGAAAAATATTTATTTCATATTTATTTGCTGGAAAAAAAAATTTTTTTTAATGTTTTAATGTGAATTGTGATGAATAAATTTTTTTTAGCAGTAATAATACATTACAGTTTGAAAGAAAAAACTTTCGTACTTAAATATTCTTATATGCTGTAAAAAACTTTTTTTGAGTATTGTATTTAAATAGTAATAAATAGAAAAAAAAAGAATGCACTTTCGAGAAAAAAAAATTTTTTTTCCATAAATCGTGCTCAAGTCTGTTTATACAATAATATGTTTATGACTTACCGCAAGAACTGTCGTGTAGATAATTAACCACTGTAATTATATTATTTTTATACAAGAACACTGTTTTTCGTTTCCTTGAGTATACATAAACAGACCGTAACAACAATGGAACACAGTTTTTCCTTTTATCTTTTGTTTCCAAGTTTTCCAGTTACATGAAATATGCAAAAGAAACTAATCACGAGAAACGTGTTTAATTGATATAAAAATGGCCTTTTAAAGTAATTATACTCACACACGTGCTATACATTTATTTCGTATGCAGTCAACTAACCGATATTACCTACATTTATAGCCTATAGACCGTTACATTCAGCGTAACTATAAATTGACATGGTGTGCGTGAGGGACGAAAAAAGGATTAAACGTTGGGTTTACGACGAGTACGTATACCTTAATGAAGGATCGTCACGTTATCAATTTATATAAGGAACGCTTGGAAAGGTGGAGTTGCTGTGATGATTGCTTTTCCAATTACAAGTTTATGAAAGGTTTTATTTTCTTGATTGTACTGTTTTTGATTTGATAGCAGAGGCTTTCATTTGTTTGAATCTTCTTTGATGGTATACCTCATTAAAATGAGCAATAAGTGGATTGTGACGTAGTACAGTCGTGCAGGACTCGATTTCACTTTTGTAGATTTTGATGAATTTGTCTCTTTTGAAAAATTTAATTAGACAAAACGGCTGAAAGGGAATTTTCAAAAATCAGCTGTTCAAATAAGCAAAAAGAACTCTTTTCAAATATTTAATTGGCGAAAATGGCTGAAACGGAATTTCCCAAAATCGGCTTTCCAAATGAAAAAAAAAAACTTTTGAAAAATTTAATCACAAAGAGTTATATTCAATTTGAACATTTGAAAACCCCTGTTTTTACATCAAATGCTCCACGGGTATTTCATATACATAACCATTTCTAAATTATTTGGCAGAAAGTCGAAAAAATAAATACATAAATGGTATAAAATAAGAAAACAAGAAATATATTACAATAATACTATTTCGCAGGCCTTGATGAGTTTCTCTCGTACACTATGAGATTAAAAAACAATGTTTCCAAACTAGTCCACGACATTCTAGTACATCGTGGTACAATTACTTACGTACACAGGGTCAAGGGGCCAACACTCTGACGCTGGAAATAAAAAAAGTCTTTTTGTAATCCCATTTTTTTTTTACATCTTCTTAGGACTACTGACTACCTTAAGATAAAATAAACAATCATCGCTATAACCGTATACATTTTTTTGCAAATTTTAATTTTTTTTTTATTCGTTGGGTATATTGGTAAATCTCTAACGTCACAAATGCAGTTTTTCTAGATGTTTAATTAAAAAATGCCCATTGAACTCATGAAAAAGAAACAAAAAATTATTTTGCAAAAAAATAACCCATGTAGACACTGAAAAAAATATTAGGGTCAGAACGTCAGGATAAACGATGACGCTGCTGATACTCGATACAATGAGTCTATATATACAGTACAAAACGAACGTTAGTCGCTATCACGTACACGTATACGCATATCTGCTTCGCAAACACTGACTCATTGTAACCATATTGAAACATTGTCGGCGTAGCTTTTGATGGTTTTTCTCTCATCCACCAAGGAAAAAGTAACCGTATACTTACGAACACGAAGTTGATCACATTTTATAGAAACATACGGGAAGATGCTAACTTGGGTACAGATACTTTTTCAATTTTCTTGAAAATACATTTTTTTGCTAAAAGTATAACGCATTGTTTAAGCTAAATATAATTTTTTTTTCATCGATACTTTTGACATGGTACTTTTTTCGGGCTCTTTGTGGTATAATAAGCTGATCTAAAAGATATTGAAGTATATATTATTATTATTTAATCGTTTCAAGTGGCTAAAGTCCTATAGCTTGGAAAACTTTTTTTTTCTATTCTCATGATCACGGAATATCGTCCTTTTCGCTATATCTGCATTATTTACGGAGATATTATAACGATTTTAAGTTTTCGATTATTCTGAATTCAAGAATAAGTATTGAACTTAGAGGAGGACACAACAAATGCATTAAAATTTGAATAAAATAAATAAAAAATAGTCAATGTATTGCGATTATCCACCAGAAACAATTTTTCTTAATATTCTACTTTGAATAATGATAAATACAAAATATTTTCAGCCAAAAAAAGCTGCTGTATTAAGGAAAAAAAAAAAAAAAAATTTATTTCTCAAAACGTTTGAAAATCCATGAAATAATCTTGCCCGAGTCCGATGATATATTCCACAATGGTACACCTATATAAATACATTACATTATTTTCCTTATACATTTGTAATAATTACACACTCGCAAATTAAATTAGATAAGCTTATCTTTTAGCGTCCATATACCAAGTGACTCGAAAGCAATTAAATTAAAAAATGTTTTCAAGCTGTTCGAAAATATATACGCGGGTACTGTACTTTCTCTCATTTGTTCCCATAAAAACAAGGAGAATCTCATCCCCACACGGTTACGCGTATAAAATACACTCAACGTATAATCTCCGTCCAAATTAATTCAGCCCAAAAAGCGACCCAAATACCTTGAGTATCCCGTACATATCCCGTATTATATACTAAATGGTCAACGCACGCGATCTCAGGGTGTGTGTAGCCCCAACTTTGTACATCAGCCCCGTTAGATAAGACAAGAAAGATATCGGTATGGAATCACTTTATTGTCGGGGATGGAGGCTTTGTATACTTTTATGTTTGTCCGGATGAGGAGGGGGGGGGGGGCTCCTTTTTCCCCGTTAAAAGCTTCCTTTGACTTCGCGTAAGTGTATATATTTACACGAGGATGAGTAACAAAAATTAATATACTGTATAGGTTGACGGTGACGGTGAAGACAAGAGAGGGGAGGAAGGGGGAAAAAAGAAATTAATTTCGGTAAAATTGAGGAGCGTGACTGACACGTGACGGCGTATAAGGTATATATATGTACATGTGTATAGTCTCTTTGCCCCATTAATAATCCAAACCACGACGCGGGAGAGGAGAGAGCGCGACAATAACCGCGAGGTGTGGGATGTAATATTGGCGTGTGTGTAGAGGCGCGGCTGGCGTCGCGTTTCTCACGCGAGCTGACACTGTGTGTTGTACGACATACAAAGACTGCCTTTTTTTTTTTTTTTTTCCTTTACTGTCTGCTCGAGATTTTTGCCGCGTCGCTCAGTGGGTGCTACTCTCGGTTTATTTTGCCTTTATTACGTGGGGTTGTAAATTTTGGCGAGTATTGGTTATTCAATAGGTCGCCTCTTTTTTTTTTTTTTTTTTTTTTTTTTTTTTTCGTAGGAAAACGGCATTTGTGTAATTGTCTGCGAACGTATACGCACGAACGCATTAGGCGTAAAGTAAGACTATCAGACTGGGGCACTAATAGTTTTTCATTTTTGTTTTTTTTTTTTTTTTTTTTTTACTAAAAGTATACTGTATCGTTTATGTTTAAACAATTTTTTTATATAAGTACTATTTGTAATACAGTGCACAACAATAAAAAATACAGTTTAGCTGAAAAAAACAGTCAAAGTATTTGAAAAAATATTTAAATATTTTATTTAAAATACTTGACACGTGAAGTTCAATTTATAAAAATAAATTGCACTTGTCTGTCAGAAAGAAAAGATTTTTCTCAATATTGTGTTGAATAAAAAAATCATCTCAGCAAAAAAATACACTTTGTTAAGGAACAAAAATTTTCTTTGAACATATTAAAATCTATTGTTTAAAATACTTTACCAATAAAATTTTCACCTATTTTTTAGAAAAAAAAAGATTCTTTTTTTGATTTTTTTCTTCTTGTATTGTAAATAGTGATAAATAAAAATTCTATTAGCATGATAAAACACTTTGTTTTAAGATGCTTAAAAAAATCCATGAAATAATTGTGCTCATCTCTCAATACTGCGCTCAAAAAATTTGTCCCCACTGAGTGTCAAACAAGAATTTGGTCGATGAGGCCAGTAAATAATTTAGGGACACGTAATCAAACTAATAGTAAGGCTTACTCTTATTTGGTCATTGTGTAACCATTTAACCCACAATAACGTAGAAACTATTTTTAACCATTTTTTCACAGTCAAATAAAAAAGTATCTTTCATTGCCGTGGGTTAATTCTCATATCTGTATAAGACCGGAGCTCGAAATAACGAGCCACCAGGGAACTCCCCCTCACAATTTTCATGTATTTCATTATACTCTGCCATCAATTATGATTAATGCGGAGGAAAAAAAAATTCTTCAAAAATAAATGCAAAAATATGACGGAGGAGAGTTTGTGCAAAAAATGCTGGAAATACCGGCCGTTCGACAACGTAATTATTTTTTCTCTTGTCAAAGAGCACATAAAGCTCGTCACCGGGGAGCGACTAACTTTGCGCAACCTCTCCCTTATTTTTTTTTTCACAACTCTGGGGCTCGTAAAACTCGTGCACATGTATATAATACCTATACACAATAACCAATGTGGAGCAATGAGTTTTCGCGTGTTATTATTATTATTTTATTTTCATACGTGTCATAAGGAATTCTCCCCCTAATAGAGTTGCAACAAAACACGCATCGAATAATAATTGCAACGAAAAGAAAGCCAATGCGCAGAAGTGATTCACTCATTTTTCTTTCGCAGAATCGATGGAGTTAATTTGATCACGAAGCTTTCAGAGGAACATTGCAGATTACGATTTTATGATCGACTCGTACAGGTATACGAGAATCTGTTTAGGAATTCCATGAAGTCCGTCCTACAAATCCTTACGTACGTCTTTGCTGCTTTTTTTTTATAGCATTCGTAGTTGTTTCTTTTTTTTAGTCGGTTATACGAATTTCGTTATATTTTGGTACAAGTAATTGAATACCCTCCAAAAACTATTATTATTATTGTTTTTTTAGCATTGTACGTTGAAACTCGTAATATTGTTGAGGTGTTAAAGATAATTTAAAAACATGAAGAAAATTAAATTGGTATTCATACAGAAATCTGAGGTAAATAAACTGATGCCTATTATTATCCTTAGAACAATTCATTAAAAAATCTTTTTTTTTAAATTCTGATTAAAAAAGAAGGTTTTTATAAAAAGCGGTTAAAAATGTTACACAAATAGATTTTTCATAGCCGCATATTCCATTGTGCTGTTAAAGTGTCGCATAAATGTTATTTTTGACGCTTGATTTTTTTGAAGTGTTGTATTTTCTTTTATATTAATTTAAATGGACAAATGCTTCCCTGTATAAAATTACGAATACTTTTGTACGTCATTTTAGTAACAAAGTATAATAAATTTCTAATTTTTTTATTTCATCCAAGATAACCATGTGAATGTTATTATGATAATAAACTATATTACCCAGTGAAAAAAAAAAAAAAAATTACATCGACGAGAGTCAAGCTTCTTAAATTCAATCTTTTTTTTCGTCCGACATAAAAATTAGAGCGTCATTTTAACAAAAAAATTCACTCACTAATCGAAGAAACTGTCAAAACCCCGCGATAACAGCACTGACGCGTACAGCACTGGCTCAAGGGCGCACTGATAAGCTTCTATGTGCACGGCACACTTGTCATCGTTTTTTCAACCCACCCTCGGTATCGATCGCTTAGCCAGTAAATATCGATCTTTTTTTTTAATAGTTTCAGAAAAAGAAAAAAAAAAGAACAATTTCCAAAGCAGCGAAAAAAAAAAAACACCGAAGTGAAGGCTGGCGTTCGCCGATTTTCCGCGATAATGAGCAAACAAACAAAGGTGGCTCCGTGTAAACTTTCACGGCAGAGCTGAAGAAAAAAAAAAAAAAAAAAAAAAACTAAAAAGCACGTAGCCACACAGAGGTTTTCCGATCGCGATATGGGGGCCTTCGCGTCGATTTTGTACCGTCGTCTTCGTCGCTCCACGCTAGTATACATCAGTGGCGACAGTGCCGCCGTTGGGTTAGCATCGGACACACCGCTCCTTCCCTTTTATTTTTATTTTTATTTTTTCTCTTTTCAATAATCCTAGTGTGCATGGTCATGCCGCGGCGGAGGGTTGGAACAAGCGGTGGTCAGCATTTCGGGACCGCGTGATGCGGGTCGCCGTCGTAAGTGACACATCCTTGACTCTGTGTGCCATGGTTCACACGGAAGATACACTTTTTTTTTTTTTTTTTTTTTCTGTGCAAAAATAAATTTGTTTACGGTGATTTTTAAACGTCTGGTTGACGGAAAAGTGCGCGAACACGTGCCCATACCAAAAATATTTCGTGTCGACGCTTGTAACGTATACAAAGCTATCTTTTTTACAATATTTACACGCACTTTGTCATGAAGCTTTACTATGGCACGTTACGAAAAATAATTTTCATAAAATTGTGAAAATTCGGCCAAGTTGATATCAACGCGACGATCTATTTGTAAAGGCTGCGTTGAGAAAGTACAAAAATAATCAATGAAACTTTTCCACTGAAACACACATTTCGCGTCAAAGTCACGATTTGTATTTTCCATCTCTTATCTTCAGACTTGGGCAGTCTTTATTTGCTGAATTTTTGCAAAAACAAAAATTTTTTTTTTTCAGTTGATACTTACAACACACTGCTTGACGAAATTTTTTTCCCCCAAAAAAAAAAACAATGCACTACAAATTGAAAGAGGAAAATAAAGAGTCCAAGCATTTTTCACTCATATAATTAATAATAAAAAAAATACCCACTTTATTCACGAAAAAAGAAAAAGAAAATGTTTTTAATTATACTTGAAAATCCAACGGAATATAATTGTGCCCTTATCGCATCTAATATTAGAACGCACCACGGGGCGTGGAAAAACATTTATCCGCGCCACAGCCGAAAAGCCTCTCCCAACGAAAGAGTTAAGCACGTGTAGTTCGTGCAGTACACGTTGATCCGTTTACTTCTCTCGTTAACGCGAGAATCGGAAAATTCGGTCAGTCGCGAGCGTATAGCCGTCCAGACTGCCGTTGGAACTTATTTTCGTCCGAATTCTTGCGCGCCTACATACTCTCTCCGAGTCGTTACACGCGAGAAACCAATTTTTTTTTTCTCTCCTCACAAATTTCTCGCACACACCACCCCTCGCAACTTTAACAGTAAACAAATTTATTTCCAATCGTATATGATTTGATCCTCGCACGAGAATGAGATTCATTCAAAGAATTGATGTGCAAGTTTACGATGAAAAAAAAAAAAAAAAAAAAAAAAAAAAAAGAAAATAGAAATGGTTTCACTGTGTGATTGGAAGAAAAAAAAAGGCGCAGGAAGCTTTGCCGAGATGTCGAGAGCGATTTGGTGCTTTCGCTCACGCGAGCGCGCACATACGCTCAGATAAAAGCTCACCTGCAGGCTTTCACCTTGGACGCGTGTGTCGCGCTCATTGTTTGTCCACTCGTTGGACTACCACCGTGTTATTTTCTCCTTTTCAATGTCGACTCTCTGTGCGCCAAAGGCATGTATTACTTCACTGCACCTATATATTCAATTTTTTTTTTTTTTTTTTTTTTTCAATTCTCTTCATTGTTTTTATATCCCGCGGGTCGATAACGTTATCTCTCGCCGATAGTCCTACACCGCCTCGTTAAATTTAGGAGTGCACGGCAATTTTCACTTACAGGTGTACACAACATATAGATTAGTACACGCGCGAATACGGCTGTATTGAGACGCGTCACCGAGACTCGTTAAAACGTCCATAAAGCTGCCAAGGAAAATGAGCGTGTGTATTATTGTCCACGTCACTCGAGGAATTTTCTTAAATTCGATTACCTCCTCATGTCTTGGAGAGAAACGGATATATATACCAATAATACGCATGAGAAATACATAATGATTCAGAGGTAGATACGGATAAGCGATGTTATCTGTGTTTTCGAGAGTTAAAGCAAAGGAAACAGTTGTTCATCAATCACCCAACGGTGCGCGAGTCGACGACTTGTCAACTCGCACGCGCTGGTTTCTCGTATACGATAGCCGTGCTATATTATCTTTTTTTTTTTCTTTTTACTTTTTATAAAAAATTTCGTAGTCACTCGCTGCGGGTTTGTTTAAACGACTGAGGTTTTATGTTGCAAAGTCATTGATGACTTAAAAGTGCGGTGTGGTTTTACGCTGTGAATAATCAATGTCAGCAAAGATTCGACTATGAGTGACAATTACGGTACTTTTCCGGATCACGGGGTAAGACGTGCTTTTGTCGACAACGACATAATATATCTCGAAATATAAGTAAAAGTAAAAAGAAGTAAAATAAAAGTATGACGCTCATCAGGTGACACGCGGGGCTTTTTCATTGGCTTATAAATATAAAAAAAAAAAAAAATAATACATACGGGCGGGTCAATTTAAAACTATATACATATACGAAAGATTTGTTTGAAGGAGGTAAATGTCGTGTGGGTGTTCGTATACTCTCTTGATCGAATGCAATGAAATTTAATTTTTCGGCAAATATTTACCGTTGATCAATTTATGAAACGGTTCACTGACTCCGAGTGACCCAATTTGCTCTTGTATAACAACACAGTAATAAAAGAGAATAATACTTTAGATCAGTGCTGGGTTCCCGTTTATATACATTTAGATAAAGAGTTTAAGTACTCTGAGATTCATTTAACCTCGTAAATGGCTGTATTCTTGATTATGTTTTGAAAACACTTTGAGAAAAAAAGCAAATTTGAAGAATCACCGTTAGTTGGAGAAGTATTATTATTTCTTTTATTGTAAAAAAAAAAAAAAATATACATCCCAGTAACAACGCTTACCTATATACATACCTATACACTCGACGCTTAACACCACATAATATTATACACTCGCGCGTAGGAGCATGAAATCTTGAAAAGGAAAAAAAAAGAAAAAACAAGAATCACGCTCTCCCTTTGCACATCAGGTGCGTGCGTGCTTCGTCATACAATTAACACACGCACGTTATTACATAACGCGCTAAACAATAAATAACAACGCGTACCGTCCTCTCTCTCTCGGCGCTATTGTGCGCTTGCACACCTATATGTACTTATTAAGCCGGCCGGCGTTCGCTCTCCGAATACAAGAGATTTTCGCGGCTGTATAATATATACCTACTTGCTTCCTCCCCTGCACTCATGCGCGCAACCTCAATTCTTTCTTTTCTCTCAGTTAACTGCTTATAATAATATAATATACGATGCACGGCTCTATATATATATATATGGGGAGAGAACATCACGATGATGCGCAACGTGTGTATAATAGGGAAAGAGAAATTCGTCCTAATTAGGTAGACATTTGACCCTGTACATACATACACCTATATACTGATAAGTATATTTAATGCAAGTCGGCTATGGTGATGCCACTCGTCTACACACGTATATCGTCCATAATGTACACTTATTTGAAATGCTCACGTGATTGGGTTATCGATCTGTTTCATCTGAACCATCGGCTTTCGGTGGTTTTTAATTTAAAATAAGTGTAGCTGCCGTAATTATGATCGCGACCACAATGCGGAGTATATATACTTACTTACATATACGAGACAAATTGTGCTTGATCAATCATTGTTAAGAAAAAAAAGAGTAGCGATACTCTTTAATTTTTATTTAAAAGTACATACTGTTTTTTCGACTGTTTTTTACAACACTTACTTTTCAATAGGAATAATATCACTCGACGATCGAATCATATATTATAATATAAATAAATTTGCTTGAGTTATGATTAAATAATGATCTTGTCATGACGAAGAATTCAGGTGTGCGATATTTATTTATTTAATTTTTTTTTTTTTTTTTTTTTTTTTTCAATATAAAAAGCATCATAGAAACATAAAGTGTCAGTTGATGGACAAGAAACGTTTGAAAAGATATTTTTATTTCAAAAATGTTGAATTTCCTTCGTCATGTCATTTTTGAATCACTAACGTTACCTCACTGAAAATCAATATGATTATTTTGACGTAGCTAATAAATTATTTAAACGATTTGATCTTGGTTCTTCACAAGTTTCTTGAACTATGTAACAGTCTAAAAAAATATTTTTATTTTGTATGTTTCGTAAAAGTTGCACCATTTCTAAATCTCTTGATAAATCTAGCTTAAACTTTCTGAAATTTTATTTTATCGTAAAATTAATAAACTAAATAATTTTTTATTTGTCGAGAATATAACTAAACACGTCGTACACTTATCATAACAATCCTCCCCTGAAAAAAGTAAAAACAATGAACGTCAAACTAAAATGCACTCCACACTATTATTTTATTTAAAAAAAAAAAAAAAAAAAAACAATTTTACGACTTTTGACTCTTTGCATGCATACAACACATATACTTGTTTCAATAATTTTTTTACTAAAAAAAAAAAAAAAAAAAAAAAAAAAAGGTTCCTTTTTCTCTCCGATCGATTTTAATCACGGGTAGGTGTTTAAATTATAATGCGGTCTGTCCGCGCGCGCAAGACTAACATGTTTTTATCATCGATGTTATACGTATGTATGTATTATACCTATAAAGTGCAAACTTATAGCATCGAGAACCCAATAAAAATGGCAAAATGTAAAGGAACTGCTATTTCTTTTATATACTATATACTATATTTTTGTATGGTTTTATTATATATCACTCCTTGAATATCATTGTGACACGCAAATATATGGCAACTAAGATAAAAAAAATTAAAATAAATTTATCATGACTTTTAACCACCAGTCATTATGCCGTAAAAACGAAAGCTTTTGAAACTCGTACATATTATTTGGTACTGGATCAAAGAAAATTTTTCATTTCCGTGATTACCGTGATTTTTCCAGAATTTTCACTCAGCTGTATTAACTAAAAAAAAATCACGTTAATGTAAAGCATATACATTTTTGAAGCGCGTATAAACGATGTACATGAAAACTGTTGGAAGGAAAAAGTGTTTTTTGTCTCTTCCTCGAAAAATGATGGAAACACAACGGTACCTAATGAAAAAAAAAAAAAAAAAAAAAAAGTAACGACTGTGACCCAACAGGCCCCGGCCCCGGAGATGCGGTCGTCGTCACGTGGAAGGGACCACCAGCAGCGGCCGAGTGCCAACAACAATGCAGCCACCACTAGCCCGTTACCCATGCGGCCGTTCACGCCGCCGGACCTCTCCTCGATTCCCCACATGGACGAGGCCGTCCAGCAATTGGGCGACAGGTCGCACCACCGCAACGGCGAGCCCCGGCCGTCGAGCGAGGGGCCTTACATAGTCGGCAGTCCCATCGATCTCGGGGCCGTCGACAACGTTGACGCTATCCACTTGCGGCTCGGGCCCTTTGCCACCCACAAACGCTCGGCGTCATCGGCTTCGTTTCGGCAGCGCAAAAACAAGGGCGACTTGCAGCACATCGAACTCACCGAGGCCGCGGACGTTCGGTCGCCTACTTCAGGTACCCATTTTACCATGATAATATAATTATATACTCTCATCATCTCTCCAAGCTTCCACTTTTGTTGCTCGTTGCGAGGGGCTGCGCGCACTCTTGAAGTCTCGGTTGAGAGCTCGAAGTCTTTTCGAGACCTTTTGCAGTCTTTTAAAGGCTTGAAGGTTTTTTAATTACTTGGAGCGATGCGCACTCTCAAAGTCTCAGATGAAGTGTTTTTGAGAATATTGCAGTCTTTTAAAGACTTTGAATGGCTTGAAGCGATGCGCACTCTTCAAGTCTCGGTAGAGAGTTAAAAGTCTTTTCGAGAACTTTGGCAGTCTTTTGAAGACTTTGAATGGCTTTTGCAGTAGTCTTAAACGGTCTTAAGCGATACGCACTCTTGAAGTATAGGTAAACAAAACTAGTCTTTGTAAGACTAATGTAGTCTTTTAAAGACTTTGAATGACTGTTGCAGTCTTTTTTAATGACTCTAAGCGATACACATTTTGGAATCCTCGATAAAGAGTCCGAATGAATTATTTTGGAGGTTTTTGCAGTCTTTTTTAATGCGACTCGAAGAATGCGCAGCCCGTCGGCTTGTTGTGCCAGTATACATTGCACGTGACGTTTTATTAGCTAATGTTTTTGGGTAACTTTTTTTTTTCTGAATCATCAATAAAGTTATAGTTTTGAAAAAAAAAAAAAGATCTGTTTATCATTTATGTGGTTCGTTGTGCTACTGTTGATAAAAAAAAGTAAGTAGCGATAAAAAAAGGTTACTGGCTTCTTCAACAGTGCAACAATATATAAAACGCATCGTGAGTCATGTGAATGTGAAAAATATTAGATCACAATTGTATGCTTTTTGAGACAACTTTTATGTTTAACCCCCTGTTTGCAACACGAGTCAATTACGCATAGTACATGTGTGACAAAGGGTAGTAAGTGCACTCTCCCAATCGATTTATTTACCGATATATGCTCCCTTGTGTGGTCGGTTGCGTTGTAAAAAATATGTTGTAAATGTATAATTTTACACTAATTTTTTATACAATATCCCATAATATTTAAGCACTCAAAGCTACAGTATTGTAAGGGTGATGATGGGTAAACAGATCGAAGTTGGGGTGACGGCCTTGGCCTTCTGTGAAAGCTCGACGTTGGAAGGTATAGGTAAAGCGCGTGTAGGATTTGTATCGATGAGTTTTGTCTATTATCATTTATCATGCAACCCATTCGAAAGTCTACATTGCCGACCGACGAGTATAAGCTGGCTTACTCGATCGGTTATTTGAGCTTGCGAGAAATGCATTACTATACGATCGAGCTTTCAGGTCGCTGTATATTGTATTGTTTAGTTGTGAGAAGTTACATTTTTACTTCGAAAGCTTTTGGTGTAATTTTCACGCTTAAGGAATACACCGTCAAAAAATAAACTTTTTAGCGAGTATGTATGTTTTCTTAAAAGTTGTACTATGTCGTCAAAATTGAAAAAAAAAAAACAATTTTTGTACAAGTTGGTAGAAAATGAAGAAGCGACACTTAAAAAATGCCGTTTTTTGTGTCCTGTGACAAAATTTATGCACAGTATATATATATATATATACATAGGTTTTAAACTAAGTCTTCGAACCGGCACTACCTACGACGGATTGGAAAAAAATGTTTCTATTCATAATATGTGTATATCTTTTAGTGCACGAAATATTACTTTTACCGAAGGGACTCCTCTCTTACCAAGTAAAAGTTATTTTCATTTCACGATGGTTTACATATTATACAAATAACTATAGACAATAGAGTCTCCATTAATTACATATTGCAACGGTATTACGATTTTATTTCAGGATTGAAATTCAACAAATTTCTTGTAAATTTCCTCTCCTTTAAACTGAATATGTGGTTAATAACAGGTACCCATCCAGTGTGTCCGTTTAGATCCAAGTTTGAAAAATAGGCAGACCATGTGCAATAATTTTTGTATACACGAAATATCGCCCACATTTTAACGAATGACCATTACAAAATATTTTATTAATACTTTTTTGCTCATAGTGTATTTGTGTGCCTTAATTATCACCGTATCATCGATTTAAATCCTATGGTATGTTACAACCTTATGGTAACGTGACCAAGTTCGATCAAAGGGTGGATATTTGCGCTGTCAGCGAGAAAATATCGTTTGGGTTGGGAAAGTTATTGTTTTTAAAAATAACGCCCCACTGACGACATACCCAAGTATAACAAAAGACAGTGATTTGTCAAACGATTCGTCATCAAGTATATATATGAGTAGCGCTTTCAATACGCGTGAACACGGATTACAGGAGTGCAGTTAGAATCGATACGAAAAACTAAAAGATCACAATACGCTGCGACGATGATAAGCGTATATTATGTACGCATTGAAAAAAAAAAAAAAAAAAAAAAAAAAAAAAGAAAAAGTATACTTGTATACGACGTGTAAAGTTCGACTTGAGTAAAACGAAAATCCATCGCATTATTGTGAAACGCGCGATGACAAAGAGCGAGCCCGTTATCAAATCTCATTAGTTCCCCTAATGACCCAACGGCCAGTGAGACGTTGATTTCTCTTTTTTCGACTCAACTAGCGTACCCACTTGGAGCAGTTTGCCTACTGCTATTCCAACTGGTGACCCGAGAGCTTCGTCCATCCAAGACCAAATAGCGCGAGTCCGCCAAAGTGAAGAGCCGTTCGCGCCCTCGGGGTATATAATCGCCGAATAACAATATACGTGGACAAATCCACGTCACAACTTGGTGGGCGCACACGTGTATAGAGAGAGAGAATCTCGGTGTAGAGCACCATGGAGGAGACGGATCACGAGGAGGAGAACGAGAACACGGTGGTGGATGTGAACGGCGCGGGTCACCCGGCCTTCCTTTGGTTCGTCAACATACCGACTTACGGCTACGAGGATGGTGAGCTGGTGATAAGCTCGCCCAACTTTTTGACCAACCGCCACGTGTGGCGGCTTTTTTTCCACGCCAACGAGGACAAGGACAGCGTGTCCGTGTTCCTGGGTATCGTGGACGATGGGCCGGACGTGAAGGCCCGGCTACGCGTGTCCGTGTTCGACATACAGAAGAAGAAGGTCGTGGGCACGTCGGGACTGCAGGGGGAGATATTCGAGACCAACGTGCCCCTGCTCGTCGGCAAGTTCCACAGGGAGGACTACGGTGGCCAAATATCCGAGGACATCAACATTTTTTGCGAGATTTGGCCCGACGACGAGGATACCGATAACATGTGCGACCACAACCACAACAACAACAACAACAGCAACAACAACGCCGCGTGGAACGACGTGAGGATATTGGTGGGGGATCGGGAGATCGCGGTGAGAGCGGCCGTGTTGGGTAGGAAGAGCGCGGTGTTGGCGTTCATGATGGAGTACCTGACGATCGGCAAGAACCTGGACGACCCGTTGGAGTTGACCGTCAAGGACACGGATTACGAGATGATGGTCAAATTGGTGAAGTTCGCGGTGGAGGGTGATGTGGCAGGTGTGGAGCCGGTGGCCGAGGACATGATGGTCGTGGCTTTCGAGTACGGCATGTGGGACCTGATCCACAAGTGCGAGGATATATTGGTGGGCCGGTTGAAGCCGGACAACATGGTCGAGTACTTGAAGCTGGCCGAGAGGTGCAAGGCGGCCCTGCTCAGGGAGAAGGCCTCGGAAATGTACTACGCGTGCTTCCAGTCCATGGGAATTTGACCTGTTTGTCCAGAGGGGTCCGCCGTCAAGGAAAAATTTTATAATCTTGTTCGATCATTTTTTTAAGTGCATGGGATAATAAATTTGATGTATAATCCAAACCTTTGTTTTTATTCTGCGTAAATTGTACGTTTTTTTGTGTTTACCATCCATAAGAAATAAATAAAAAAACAATGTATATCACGGAGGATTATTGTCCTAAATAATCACTGTTCTCACATGCAAGCACTGAAAACTTCGATGAACAATAAAAGAGCATCGTCAATAAGCATGTATGAACAATAAAGTATGATGTATGACACGTTATTTTTAAGGTACACTGATAACAAAAAATTAAGGTGCGTGTTCACGGTCACTTTGCGTGTAAATATATCGTACATCGAAATTCTCGATGTACGACACAGCGTACACCGAGATTTTCGATGTACGACGCAGGATGCATCCAAAATCTCGGTGAAACTTAAGGTGCCGTGTAGGATATTTATAAGTTGACACTTTACAGGTTATGTGGCTCGTATCATATGGTTGTGAGTATCAAACGTTCCTGGTTACACAAACGCATCATTAAAACTTTGTACCTTGCAACTTATTGAAAAGTCAAACCCTTTCTAAAAACTTGCCGTGTATCAATAACTTTATTAACGTATCATTGTATCATGGTATATGGATACAAAATCTCAACTTGGGTGACCGCTTCAACGTACACTGGAAATTTCAGTGAATGCAAGAGCGTTCACTGAAAACTTTGGTGTATGTATTGTGACATCGAGATTAGCAGTGTATGCACGCAATATAACCGTTTACATACACCTTAATTTTATGATGCTGCATGCACTTGAAATGTTTGTGTCATACATCGTACTTTTTGGTTACAACACATTAATTAACGAGGACGCTATTTTAAGAATCGACTTTTATTAGGACAATAATCCTCCGTGTACTTTATACTTTGTGTGCAAAAGTAAATTGTCTTCGTGCTGTCGAGTGTCTCGTGCACGATATTCCTCAACTTTTCAGTTTTGATGTTTCTAGACTTTGTCCTCCATTTTATCACCTGTTCCCATTGCCATCTTGACAATAACCCGTTTTTTTTCCATCGTCTTATTAAGTTTTTTTTTTTTTTTGCCTGAATTGTCTAGTTGCTATTCCTTACAGTATATAATATTTTCTACTTGCTCGACTACTATTATTTACAATTCATTTATTTTCCTCCAGTAGTGTGTTCCATTCGTTGGTCCATTCCATACCGTCTATCGTTTTTTAATTTCAAATTTTGTTTTATCAGTACATTCCATCTACTTCTCCTTATTTTTACCTCGTTTGAATTGTTTCATTCGTATGTTCAACAATATTGTGCCATTGATTATATTTTGAAAAGGTTCCGTTATCTGTTCCATTTTTACCGATTTCTCACCCCTTCCCTCCTTTCTCTCTGACTCACTTATCTCCACCGGAAGATGATTCAATGTGTATAGTCTTCGGTGTGCTTAGCTCGTTTTCTAATTCGATTGTCAAATACAGAGCCAAGTGGCCGTTGCCGCTTATAAGTAGGAAGGTCTGCGTTTCATCCTTTTATGCCTCGGTTCCTAATGCCTCAAGCCCGACTCTAAACCCCTCAATTGCATTTATTTTTTCATTTTTTTTTAATTTTCAAAATTTCACATTCAAAAGTGGTGCAATAATAGTTCCATTTGGCTTGCACTGATACTCGTCAGATGACGTATCTATGTATAAAAAAGAAAGCGGAGATTTTTTAGATTCTCCGTGTTTTTTCATCACAGTTTTTTTCTGTTGGATTTATTACAAATTCTCACATCTGAAAAGATGTAGGTATTTTTAAAACCTAAAAAATTAATGGAATGGTTTGAAAAAAGTTTGTTTATTATTGATAAACAACCAAATTTAAAATGTTTTAATATGCTCTGAAATTTTAGCTCCCGTATCGTGATCAATCATTTTTAATTAATTTTAATTGATTTTTATTTCAGTCTACAGCAATTCGTTAATGAAAAACTTTGTCTTGCAATTGTCATTAGCAATAAACCAAGCGATGACTAAAAACGCTTTGCTTCCGTAATAATTAAATTCTTGGCTTAAAAGTAAGGTTTGTATCATTTCGGTGGATATTTCTTTTAATTTTATTGAAAACGTTTATTCTTCGAGTTATTACTATGGTAATTTTTGTCAGCGTTATTATTGTATTATGATTATTATTTTCATGAAAAAAATTTTGTTCGCTCGGCAAATATTTTAAATTAAACAAACAATTCAATAACTCTGAAAAAAAAAAAAAATTATTTCATATAATTCTCTACATCATAATATGTACATATTATGTTAGCTGTACGGTAATTTTATACGTATACATGGATGAATCTAAAATAAAAATTCAATATCATTAGATGTATTAGTTGTTGCGGTTATAAGGTGCTTCTAAGCCATTGCTGAGCCAATGTCAGGATGGCCGAGCGGTCTAAGGCGCCAGACTCAAGGTAGATAGCCTTCTCGGCTTACACTCCGAGTCATCTGGGAATTCTGGTCCTCTCTGAGGGCGTGGGTTCGAATCCCACTTCTGACAATATTTTTTTTTATTTTATTTTTTTATTTACTAATACGATATTTTATTATTGAAAAAAATTTTTTTGGCAACAAAAGTTTTTTGTTTTTTGTTTTTTTAAACAAAAATTTTTATGTATGCATCAATTGAACGAGTGCCTATCAGGAATCAGTGGCAATAATAAAAAATTCCAAAAGTATTTTTAATTTTCCATCTTGACAAAAATTCATTGCGGTCTCATGGTTCCATCTACATTATATAAACACTAAGTATTTCAGAAATTTGTAAGAACAAAAAAAAAAAAAAAGATTCAAAATTAATTCTACATGATAATAAGTCAAAAATAAAATACAGCGTTATCAAACAAAATTGTTTCGAATGATTCTTTGGACACACACGACGTTGCTATAAATTTTTTTTTTTTTCTTCTAATTTTTGCGTTTGTAATTGAAAAAAAAAAGTTATCACCTTGACTATGGCAAAGGGAAAAAAATGCCAATATCTCTTTTTACGTTTCTTCTTTTCTTTATGATAATAGCACCTATGATATTATTCCTACCCCAAGGATCCACTATATATACCCAAGGGACCAAGAAAAAGCGAAATGTTTGCGCGTCTATACTTATATACATATAGTGCGACGAAGAAGGTGATGTTTCAGTATCTCTGTGGGGAGTAGGTACGGAACTAACATGCTCTCGGTTGGTGTGGCTTTCGGTGCTTATTTTCCTTTTTTTTTCCTTATCGTCTTTTTAAATGTGTACAAGTGCTACCCATTGCATCGTATAATACGTTCAGTGGACTGGACATGTGTGCTAAAACTATCGACCGCATTTAAGGCGAATATAGTGTCGAAAGTTGGACGAAGATAAAAAATACACTGTGCTATCAAATACGAGTTTGTTTGTGTGGGTATGGGTTTGACGAATAGACGTATATTCCTCTAATTTCTAATTTTTTGTTTTAGAGGGTTTTTCGTGTTTTTCTACAATACATTTTTTTTTTTTTTTTTTTTTTTTTTTTTTTTTATAGGCAAAAGCTAGATTTCTCTCTCTGAGTTTTTCTTTTTAATTGATTGGCCTGCATTAGATTGTAAAAATGTAAAGGTCACTTAGTTATTGATAATAAATTTTATCAAAGTAAGTTTATTGAATTTTTTTTTTTTTTTTAGTGTAACCGAAATATTGTTTTGTTAAACGTTTATCTGAGTTTCCAGCATTTTTCGTGCATGAGATCATTTATTAATTCGAGGTTATGTATCAAAGTTATAAATGTAATCAAAAAGTAGTGTTCTTAATGACTTTAATCATTTGGTTGACTGTAAATAGTTTATTTTTTGTCGATGACGTGTTGGTTAATTTTTCCAATTTCATTTAGTTTAAAATAAATTCATTGCAATATTCTTAACATATGTTATCTAAATTGTATTGCATATTTTTAATAACAATTCCAAACGTTACTGATCATACATTATTTTTATGAGAAAAAAGATTTTGAAAGGGTAAAAAAACGTTGAACACAGTACGTTTTTAAATATAAATGAAATGGGTTGTTTCATAATTTTCACTATATTTTCAAATTTTTCATGTATTTTATGTGACTAAAACTAGAAAAATTATAAAAAAATTTTATTTCGGCTTTTATAATATTTTTGAACGATTTTAAAACGTGTTAGGGAAACTTCATGAGCTGCATATATACAAGTACGAGTATATATTTATAAAAAAAAAAAAAAAAAAAAAACAAATAAATAAAAATAACCGCAGTAAGCACATAAAACACACCCAAAGCACAAATGATTGAATTTGATTTCCCTCTTGTTTCCGCGCGCCTTGGCCTTTCCACTATTCATTTAATAAACGCAGCCTTCATTTTAGTGCTGCTAAAAATAAGCATTACCCTATTCTCCTGTAATTGTTACCACGGTTTCGAGACGTGACAAATTATGACACTCATCTGTAAAAATATTTGTCTCAACAATCAAACGAAATTGTGTGTATGAAATTAAAAATAAAAAAAGAAAGAAAAAAAATTGTACCCAGATAAAAAAATATAAATGCAGAAAAGCTCTTTAGCCCTTGGGAGGTTTATCGATTAGCGTGGTGGCGTCTCTTTTCTCGCATATATATACCACACGCGTTGGCGCGTATCCTATATATACATGTATGTCTGATATGTCTGTTTCTGCGCGCGTATAGTTATATATTGTTACACAAAGTTTCCTCTCTACCACAATCACGTCGAGCTCAACAGTTGCCGTCACGCCGTCGCCGCTGTAGTGTCAAACTCTCGTTTTTTTTATTTATAAGTACGTGTATATATTTTGGGTTAGAACTTGACCCTCTTTTCATCCCCTTCTCGCTCCCCAATCGACGAAAACCATGATATTTTATTATTTTTTTTTTCAACATCGTCCTTGCAGACGACACGTCAAAGGTACAATAACTTTGTCGTCTGCTAAAAAACATGTTTTATATATATATATATTCGCGTTGCAATAACATAGGTGCGCGTATATTATTGATTTCTGACTTTCCGTGCGCTCCGCCAAAGTGTCCTCGAAAGTGTCTGTGTGCGTTATAATAATATGATAGTGTTTTGCGTTGTCTCGCATGGATGATTCGGATTATTTTTTGCGGCACACATGTCTATTTTTAAAATTCACCTCAAAACCGACGATTCTCCTCGCAGGCGTTTACAAAAAAGTAAAAAAGCGTGAGTTCTCGCAAGTTTTGCATTTACGATTAGTAAAACAATTTTAAAAAATAGCGACGCTCGATGAATAATTTAATGGCCGTTAAAATTTGTGTTCCGTAAAAGTTGTCGTGAAGAGATAGGAGTTGCAAGTACGGCATCGTCGCCGGATATTTGTCATTGAAAACGTTTTTTTTATTGGAGGAGTAGAGAAAAAACGCAACATTCGTTACGAAACTTCCCAAGTTAAAAAATTGACGAGCGAACGAACAAGTGTCAGATTCCGGAAATATACAACACTTTATACGTTGCGTGTGTCACTTTTTGTCTTCCCTTTTACGTTGTGGTAAATATGTATCCTTCGAACGCTGCATTCGTAACTTTGAAAAAAAAAAAGCAATCCTAGCTTCAGCAGCACCCGAGAGCGTTATGTACCTTTGTTATTGTCATGCCACACTTACATCCATCGGTAATTCATCGTCACACCTGTATCCACATTTTTACCAGCGTGTAGAAAAAGACTCCTTCTCAAGTAGTTGGTGTTTTCTTTTTTTTCACGTTGATAAGCCAAAAATAAGTATGCCACATTTAGGCCGATGGAAAGCAGTGTATAGGATGAAACGATGGTGGTGAGGATGAAGAGGAGTTTGCGACCAAACGAGGGGTGAACAAATAAATAAACATACCGAGTAGTGGATGCCGAGATGGAATTTTCCGGGAGGAAGTTCGCCAGGTGGCTGAGTACCACGAGGGCGCGCCTCGACGCCTACGTTTACTCGCGTAACCGTAAGTTTTCTTCATGTGACCTCACAAATGTTGTGCCAAAAGATTCTAATACCTATTACAGCTGTTTTAACAAATAAAACTTTTTATACCATAAACTCACTCAATGTTTCGATGCTCCTTTGGTTTCGATGGCGTAGTGGCTTATTTGTCGAGTTATTGTCCAGTACCTGTTAAACTGACAGACGATAGAAATGTTGTTGGTAACAAAAATAACGTCTGCCAAGCGCGGACCACCACTTTTTGACTTTGCACGTGTACAGTTTAAAGAATATACAATAATATCAATGTACTATGAACCAGAAATGCGATGAAATACGAGTAGCCAGGAAAAGTATGGAAAAAAAACCTACAATTGTGATCTTTTAACACATTTACGAAGCTTTGAATGCATCCCTATAGTGTCGAGGTTACAAAAAACAAATGCAGACGAACTTAATACACATAGCCTTTTTAAAAAAAAAAAAAAAAAAATTGTCGCAGGTACTGGTCGAGCAGCGGAAAACGGCGGCTCATCGGTTGACCAGTCGACGGGCAATCCGGGAGATCAGCAGGACGAGCGCGTCGTCTTCATCAACGCCACCCCCCAGCCGGCGACCTACCGAAACAACCACATATCCACGGCCAAGTACTCGGTCCTGTCCTTCCTGCCGTCCTTCTTCTTCGAGCAGTTTCGACGCTACAGCAACTGCTTCTTTCTCTTCATCGCGCTCATGCAGGTATGCGATCCGCGCAACCTCATCCATTATTGTCCATCGGAGATTACAGTTTTTTTTTGTTTTTTTTTTTCATTTTCAACAGCAAATACCCGATGTCTCGCCAACTGGAAAATGGACGACCCTCGTGCCCCTCATCTTCATTCTCAGCGTGTCGGCGCTCAAAGAGATAGTCGAGGATGTGGTGAGTAAACACGGCACGTACAGCAAACCCGATTTGATTTTTCAATAGTAACAAAAAAAAAAAAAAAAAAACGTGTATCAACAGAAAAGGCACAGAGCAGACGATGAAACGAACAAGCGCGAGGTGGAGGTTCTGCGTGACGGTAGCTGGCAGTGGGTGCAGTGGCAATTGGTGACGGTCGGCGACGTCGTCAAGGTCCACAACAACAACTTTTTCCCGGCGGATCTGATCCTGCTGTCGTCCTCGGAGCCCCAGTCGATGTCGTTCATCGAAACGGCGAACCTCGACGGCGAGACCAATCTCAAGATCCGCCAGGCACACCCGGACACCGCGGATCTCCTCGACACCGCCAAACTCATGGGTTTCCGTGCCAACATCCAGTGCGAGCCCCCGAATCGCCACCTCTACGAATTCAATGGCATCCTCCGCGAGACCAACAAGCCCAGCGTGCCCTTGGGCCCGGACCAGTTGCTTTTACGCGGAGCCATGCTACGCAACACGCGCTGGGTGTTCGGGGTCGTCATCTACACGGGACACGACACGAAACTCATGCAGAACAACATGACCACCGCGCCCCTCAAACGCTCGACCCTCGATCGGCTCATTAACACCCAGATCCTCATGCTGTTCTTCATACTGTTGATGCTCTGCCTCGTCTTTGCCATTTTCAACGTTTTGTGGACCAATGCCAATATTAACGGGCTCTGGTACCTGGGTCTCGACGGTACACCTATACACAATCCTTTAATTACACTCTTAATTTTCGTACAACAATGCCATTGCTTTTCAACAGAGGTGCAGGCCAAGAATTTCCTGTTCAACCTGCTGACCTTCATCATCCTGTTCAACAATCTGATACCCATATCGCTGCAAGTGACTTTGGAAGTCGTTCGCTACGTGCAGGCGACCTTCATCAACATGGACATCGAGATGTACCACGCCGAGTCTAACACACCGGCCATGGCGCGCACGAGCAATTTGAACGAGGAGCTTGGCATGGTCAGCTACGTATTTACCGACAAAACGGGCACGCTCACCCGCAACGTTATGGAGTTCAAGCGTTGCACGATAGCAGGAAAGGTGTACGAGTGAGTAAATGTCCCATAACATCCAAGAAAAGTACGTACAAGTTGTTTCAAGCAAATGCTTGATTTCCTTGCAGTTTGCCGGTACAGTCGATGGAGGGTGACCTCGGTGACGTGGACTGCGAGCTGATCCAGGACATAATCCAAGGTCGCAACCAGAACGCGCCTCAGAGTTCGAACAACAAGCGAGCCAAGTTAGCGGCTATCTTGCACGAGTTCATGGTCATGCTGTCGGTCTGCCATACTGTCATACCGGAGAAGGTGGACGACAACATCATCTACCACGCGGCTTCCCCGGACGAGCGAGCACTGGTCGACGGGGCCAAGAGGTTTGGCTACGTCTTCGACTCGCGGACGCCGCATTACGTCGAGGTCCAAGCGCTGGGTGAACGCGAGAGGTACGAGATATTGAACGTCATCGAATTTACGTCGGCGCGCAAGAGGATGTCCGTGCTCGTGCGCATGCCGAACGGGCGGATCAAGATTTTTTGCAAGGGCGCCGATTCCGTTGTGTACGAGAGGCTGCTCGAGGAGTCCCAGGAGGAACGAGCTGACAGTTTGGGACTCGATAATTACAGGGAGACGACGCTCCAGCACTTGGAGTCTTTCGCCTCCGAGGGTCTCAGGACGCTGTGTTTTGCTTCTGCTGACATTCCCGAGGAACGATACAACGTTAGCGAGATTTTTGTTTTGTTTTTTTTTTTTTCAAACGTAACGCTTTCAATGCACGTGTGCTCAGTTTTGTTGTTGTTGTTGTTGTTGTTGACAGTGGTGGAAGAGCATCTACGATAAGGCGGCTACGAATTTGACGAATCGAGAAGAGAAGATTGAAGAGGCCGCGAACCTCATCGAAACCAATCTCACGCTACTGGGCGCCACTGCTATCGAGGACCAGTTACAGGATCAAGTGAGTCGATGATCGCCATTAGTTTCCCTGTTGTTGCGGTCCAATAAAAACCAATAAAAAATTCATTGATTTTACAATGGGATTTTTCTATTAGTTTCTTATCGGTATTTGCACCCGTAAATCCAAATAAAATCCGAAATGGTCAAAAATAGATTTTCTATATCATTTATTATAACTAGGACATGATTGAACAAAAATAAATTGACAAATTTATGTCCTACCACCCGGATGGCAACACCAAAACGGGGGGACTAAAGTATTTTTTACAAAATTCTAATAAAAATTAATAACTAACTTTTCTTTCAATTTACATATAAAATACTCTAATCCCCCCGTTTTGATGTTACCATCCGGATGGTATGACATAAATTTGTCAATTTATTTTTGTTCAATCATGTCCTAGTTATAATAAATGATATAGAAAATCTATTTTTGACCATTTCGGATTTTATTTGGATTTACGGGTGCAAATACCGATAAGAAACTAATAGAAAAATCCCATTGTAAAATTTTGTTGGTTTTTATTGGACCGCAACAACAGGGTTTGTTTTCTTGTTGTTCGGGATACTTGTGAACGTCGGTGTTTAGGTTCCAGAGACCATAGAAGCCCTCATACAGGCAGACATCAACGTTTGGGTACTGACTGGTGATAAGCAGGAGACAGCCATCAATATTGGCTACTCGTGCAGACTGATTACCCATCCCATGCCTTTAATCATTATAAACGAGGGCTCGTTGGACGTACGTTTTGCTACTTTCTCATTAATCCTTACTTTGAAAGTATTTACGGTTTTGAAAGATAATTCATTAATATTTTAGAAAACGAGGGAAGTGATAATTCAGCGGTGTCTGGATTTTGGTCAAGATTTACGGTGCCAAAACGACGTTGGACTCGTCATTGACGGAAACAGTTTGAAATACGCTTTATCCTGTGATCTCAGACGAGACTTTTTAGATTTATGCACTTCGTGCAAAGTTGTCATTTGCTGCAGAGTATCGCCAATGCAAAAAGCAGAGGTTGTCGATTTAGTCACGAGCAACACCAAAGCCGTGACTCTGGCTATTGGCGATGGCGCCAATGACGTGGCCATGATTCAAAAAGCGCACATTGGTGTCGGTTAGTTTCATTTGTATTACTTTGATCTGTTTTTTCTTCCTCCCTTTATGTAAAAAATTAATTTTATTGTTCATATTCAGGTATATCGGGGGTCGAAGGTCTTCAAGCTGCGTGTGCCTCAGACTACTCGATAGCTCAATTTCGATTCCTGAAGCGCTTACTATTTGTTCATGGTTCATGGAACTACAGCAGAATGTGCAAACTAATTTTGTATTCCTTTTATAAGAATATCTGCCTCTACGTTATCGAATTGTGGTTTGCTATTTACTCTGGCTGGTCCGGGCAAATTTTATTTGAGAGGTGGTCCATTGGTTTGTACAACGTTGTACGTATCCTTTGCAATTTTTGAAACTATTACGATTCGTACATCTCGTTAACTGTTATTTATTTCTTTCTAGGTATTTACGGCAGCTCCACCTTTAGCAATAGGTCTCTTCGATAAGGTGTGTTCGTCCGAAACGCATTTAGCTTATCCCAGTTTATACGCCGCGAAAAATGCCACAGAGTCTACGTTTAACATTAAGGTATGACAATCGATGTCATTAAAATTTAATCATTCGCTTGAAGTTTCTTTATGTAAAAATTGATATCTTCCAAAGGTATTTTGGGTTTGGATATTCAACGCGCTACTTCATTCGGCACTTCTTTACTGGCTGTCGTTGTTTGCCCTCAAGCACGATGTGATTTGGGACAATGGCCGGGATGGTGGCTACCTTGTTCTAGGAAATACAGTTTACACGGTAAGAGAAAAAAAAAATATAAACTCTTTGATACGTAAGAGGTGGAATGAATATTCAATCGACATATTTTTTTTTGTTCATGTTTCAGTACGTAATAGTGACGGTATGCGCGAAAGCTGGTCTCATCACCAACTCTTGGACGTGGGTGACTCACTTAGCAACTTGGGGATCCATTATGCTGTGGTTCATTTTCATCTGTATCTACAGGTACGTTGGATTTGCGATTGAAATTCCTAATTTATTTTCAAGATAAATTGAAAATTGAAAAAAAAAAGTTGTATTTATTTTGTTTTACAGTAATGTCTGGCCTTACCTGAATGTTGGAGCTGTGATGCTGGGCAACGATAAAATGATATTCACATCACTTGTCTTTTGGTCGGGACTCGTGCTCATTCCGTTTATTGTTTTATTGCCAGACTTGATTGTTAAAGTGTACGCATCTGTCAACACATTTCTAATGGCATCTCTCTATGGTGTTAACAAATCACTCGTCACTGTTATTTATGTTTCAGTGTAAAAAATACAGTGTGGAAATCAATCACTGAGGCTGCTAGAGAGCAAGAGATTCGAAAGTCCGACCCTGGCAATCTTTTCCACGCACAAGATTACAGGAGCTCGTAAGTTTTTCGTACTTAATGTCTCACGCCAAAAAAAATTTTTTTTTTTTTTATTTAGTAGACGGTTTAAGGGCTTATAAAAACAGAAAATTTAATTTTGATGAGCAGATTGGATACTTAATCATTGGTTGCAGATAATTCAGCGCATATGTCATTTTATCATTCATTTTTTTTATGTATTTACCCTTGAGATTACGTGGAAAAGACCCATTACTATTTACCTATAGACATCTTGCGTAAACTATCAAAGTACTGTTTATGCTTTTTATATTAAAAATAACACGAGTAGTACGTTAATACACCTACGCAAGATGCCTATACTGTACACGTATCTCATTAATTTTTCCAGAGTATGGTATACAATGACATTTACATTCTATTATACTGATCCTCGAGGTGTTTTTATCTGCATGAGGTGACAAGTTGTTGCAACTTTTTTTTTCAATCTATACCTTTAACTCTTACCATTGAATTATACTTACCAGTTAATTATTTACAACTTCAACGACGACGACTCGCGTTAACTTTTGTTTTGCATGGCTACATTCAAATTATACGCGATGCGCCGTATAACTAACTTTTTTCAGTGTATAGCTTATCGCTAATTTATTCTTTAATATCTAACATCGTAGCTACGATATTACCTTTATGACATGAATATATATATACACAAAGGTGCTCGAAGAATATCCACGCTGAATATTTTTTTAAACAGTAATGAAAGAAAAAAAAAAAAAAGAAGTACAAAAAAACGCACGCGCGTGGCGTGAACCTTTTTTCTTTAAACAGTTGGTCGTTGCGGCGAATCTCGTCGGTGGTCTGCCGATTAAGGAAGCGGTTCGTCATCGGCAGGCTCCTCACGATCCTCGTTTCGAAGCGTCAAGGCAATTCCACCACCAGAAGAGATCCTGCATGCTAAACCAATCAATCCACACTAACCCAATAGGTATTCCCTTTTCCTTTGTTTTTTTTTTTTTTTGCCAAATTTTTTTATTGAAGCGAGTTTTCAACTATTTTCTTTTTTTTCTTTTTTTCGTCACTGAGTTTTGCAGTGTGTCTTCAGCTGAAATCACTTGAAATATTTTTTTCTAGTCCAAGTTTTTCATTTTTCCAAGCTCCCACGCGGAAACTCAAGCATACCTTACTTGTCATGAAAAACCGTCAGCAGTGCAACCTTTCAGAAGTCCGTAACATTCCTGTAGATTCCCACATCCGGTCTCTGCTGCTTGTGATACCAAGTTTCGAAACAAACTTGCGACCATTGCCTTCGGAGTGTATATTTAATGACGAGAAAGCACTGAAATCTCCAATGGACGCATGCTTTTACGGACACTGACAATATTTGTTACACAAAGTATTTTCCGAGGATTTTATTTATTTGTTTTTTTTTTTTTTTAATATACTTTTAATGTTTGTTGATTTGGTTGTCACCCATACATTATTGTTTTTGGTATATAGTTATTAAGTAAGCGATTTATCGATGTTACATGCGATTGTTAAATAATTATGATACGCCTGATATTTATCATAATTCTTTATCAAGTTTTAATGATCCTTTTGGATGTGTATTATTACTCTCCGTTAAATTATTTACTTTTATCATGATTGATTTGTTCAATGTTATTTCAATTACTGTCTATGTAATTTTAAATGTATATTTTCTCATGTCTGCCGTGTCTCGCAATTCATTACTCTTCATATTTTTAGGTAATTTACAGAAAAACTAGTCATTTTGTAAAATCATAGACAAGCACCCACAGTTTGAAAATTTTTTTTTTTTTTTTAAGATAAAATTTGTAATTAATTACCAAATCAATAATCCCATACAGTATTTTCGATCGACCAAAGTACACGGCCCCAACTTGTCGAGTTTTGACACTTTTACTACTTAGTTGGGGAAGAAAAAAAAGAAAGTTATCATTATATATTTCATACGATCCCATGCAAAATTTTCTAACCATTTCTCTCGATGGGCTGTGTTTTTGTTATTAATGCTAAATCTCTTTTCTCATTTTTTTTGTTTTTGGATTATATCGTGCAGTTCGGTGCATGCCATCGTCGATATAGCGAGGTGTAAGTACCCACCAGTAGACATTCTCTCTCTCTCTATCTCTTTATCTCTCACACAATTCTGTCACTCTCAATATATACTTACACTCTTGCATTTTGCGATTCACAAAAATATATACACCCCCACGCAACAGCAATACAAAAATGAAGTTATATTACTCGTGGCGAGGCTGGCTTGTACATTGCAAAATAAAAACTATACTCTGCTACATCGCACACTCGCTATCAAGATACGATCGATTTTACGAAAAAAAACCATGTTAATATAGAATGTAAAAAAAAAAGAATCCTCTGATAGTAATTCTTCAGCGAGAAGAACAGTAATGCACGATCACGTTGCATGTCACCATATTTTCATAAAAAATTGTTATGTATACTTTACAATTGAATGAAAAAAAATATGTACATCTGTATGCGAAATTTTTTTTCCTAAAGATTGCTGAGAGAACGTACGGAGTTGGGCACATGTAATTTTTAAACTTTTTATTTACAGTGTTATTTATGCAAAAAAATAATAAATATATAATAATTTTGACGAAAAAAAGGTCATGAATTTTGGATGTCACATGAATCTTTAGTATCTAAAATGAGATTGATTTTTCTATTAAAAAGAAAATGTTATTGTGAATACCGATAAAAAAAAAATTTACTTTATTCAGGGGAAGCAAATTTTTTCTCTAAAGTGTTTGATAAAATAATTGTGCCCAAGTCTAAGTACACACAGGTGTTTTTTTTTTTTCTTCTTAGGTTCATATTTGTGGTGTCTTTTTTTTAGAATTTAATTGCATCGTGTGTGTTATGTATTGACCGAAAGCTACCCTTTTTTTCGCTTGAGTCTCTGGAATGATCGAATTTTTTCTTTTACCTCATGTATGGCAGTATGTCTCCTTATACAAGGTTATCTCATGCAAAAAATGTGTTTCCGCCATTTTAGACAGTACAAATACCATTTACTTTTAGCTTAGACTGCGCTTATTTCGCATAAATTAAAACATCTGCATTGATGAAATTACCGAAAAAAATATTTTTTCATTCCACAATTAATTTATTATAAAAAAATATTTAAATTGCAAAAATAATCTTGCTATTCGACGAACGAATCGAGTTTACAATGTGCGCAACAAAATTGCTAGACGCTATAATATGTCCAGCTCGTCTCCACATAAAAAAAAAAAAAAAAGATTAACCCTCAAATGATAAAAACGAAAAGTCTGCAAAAAGAAAACCAAAGAAGGAATAAACGATGGAGGAGGAGAAAAAAAAAAAAAGAAAAAAAGATGGAAATATGAACAATTGCAGATTGACGGAGACGGCGCGGCTACTGAAAAACGTTAAAAGCGTGTTCACCAGGCGTTCAAACGCCGCAACCAGGGTTAATGTCGAGGTGGAGCTGTCACGTAAGTTTCTCTGCTAGAAATGGAAAAAAGACGACCATCCCTCGACGCGTCACGGCGCGTCCTCTCTCACGGGAGTGTACATGCATTTATTTTTTCAACAAATCACGTGAAAGAGGACACGAGCCCCGTTAATTGTATACGAAACTTGATGATGCTCCAGTACTATTTTTCCTTAGCTCTAGTGTGACTAATTCCCTCACTTGAATCACAAATCGACGAACAGAGTGTGTGTTAGTGTGTCTTTTTTTTTTTTTTTTTTTTTTTACATCCCCTATACCGAGAGTTTTTATATTGCTTTGTATGAGTTTTAAACTTGTAGCAAGTTGTAGTCGATCGGTTACTTTGATCGTAGTACTTCGAGTCCTAAAATGCAGCTACGACCGTAGTAAGAAATAGTGTTGACCCATAGTGAAACTAGAAAAAAAACAATAAAATGATTTATTTATTTATTTTTTTTTTTAATTAGAAAGTTTTCAAGCACTTTTTAGCTCAAAAACACAAGCTTTTAATACAACATAATATATACCGATGCACCTCACACGCGACCACGAACAAATAGTTTGTGCGTAGTACACACGCGTTTTAGTTGGCTAAAAAAAAAAAAAAAAACAAATTTATCATATCTTTGGTGGTTTGATGGAAAAAACAAGTAAAATAAAAATTTGCTTTTAGAAGTGCTTCATATAACACACTCACACACGTATATCCACGACATGCACTGTAAATTAATAAAAAAAAAGAACCCCTCTTCTTTTTTCTGTAAATGTAGCAAATTAACGCTCACACCCACGTACACCTGTTACAAATGTGATGTTGCATCAAAAAAAAAAAAAAAAAAAAAAAAAAATTTCCATTTTCGTCCGCGTGAAAAAAAAGTTTAGTAATACAATACATACACTGAGAAAAAAAATGGTCTAGATAGACTTTTTACACTATGTAAAAAAATAATTTTTAGTGTTTAGAATAGTAATTTTTGTTGTAAGTACAGTGATTTTTACTGTTTTTACAATATAAATTACTATCCAGCAACTAAATGGTAAAAATTAGGTTGGCCCAAAGTAAAAAGTCCCTATAGACGGTGGAATGACACCAGATTACCATTCCAGCCCACTAATTTTAATTTTTTTATTCTCTCAGTGTATATTCTAGAAATGTTATACTTTTGATGCAACACGTCCACAGCATGCCTCATTATTGTTATTCGAGCTCGACGCAACAAAGATATTAAGAGCTCGAAAAACAAATCAACACACACACACACATGTAGAATATAAATAGAGAGTCCAAACTAACGATGATTTTGGGCGCATTGAAATATCGTGCACAGATGGCTTCGCATTTTCGCAAGAGGAGGGCGGTACAGTTTCACAGACGGACGTCATCAGGGCGTACAACACGAATCTACCGAAACCGGGTGGTATGTGAGCGACTGGTGCCGCGGCAAATTGAACCGCCTGGGCGCATCCTCGTCCACCGTCAACACCGAGGTGGCCAACTAGCGGATTCTCTTTCTCTTTTTTTTTTTTTTTTTTTATAACTGCACAAACTATATAGGATTTATATATTGATGAAAAAGTGCCACGAACTTTTTTTTTTTTTTTTCATAATTCATGCTCGCGTCTGTGCGGCAAATGTGTTTATTTGTTTACGCACGCACCGTTACCTTCTTATCACGTGACTGTACATTTTTACCAAGGATATATATACATGTGTGCAATTCCAAGGCATATATATACATACAATTAATATTGAGTTCGATAAATTAATGTACACGTTAGAATACATACAATGTGGAGATGTTTCAAGTGTATAAACAAGAAAAGGACATGTAACTGTATACACATATTGTACATTAGTATTATTAATGTGTCGTCGTACGTAGTAGATCGTAAGAGCCAGTTGTTCGTCGTGCTGAGATTTTCTTGAGTATATAATATATTCTTGGTTGGAGGTAAAAAAGAAGAAAAACAAAAGAAAAAAGTTTCAGCCACGGGGTTAAAAATAAAAGCCAAGCGTGAGCTTTTCCGTCGTCAAGCTTGTGTGGAAAGTATATAAAATCTTGTCCAAGCGATACGTTGACAAGGCAATGTAAATATAATATTATCGAAAGTTTTCTCTGAAAGTCTATAACTATTTGTCCAAAGAGATGAAGCGACGATTGGTTGTACTGTGTAATTTTTGAGGCATTCTTTCAAATTTTTATTAGAGTATAGTGTTTCGTCATTAAAGGTACAAGCGTGGAAAAAAAAAAAAACTTTCAGAGTAAAACTGTTTTCGTCGATGCGCTTCCGAATTCACGTTATTGTGAAGAAAGTATAACAACAGTCGAGGAAACCGCTGTGCGGACCATTTAGAAAATATAAATATATCCGGCGTATAATATAATGTAATAAAAAAAAAAATGGTTCGATTGTCTTAATCATGTGCATTTTAAGTTTTTTTTTTTTTTTTTTAACGATATGAATGCTTGTGAAATAGTTGTATCTACATTTTTCTAGTCAGTTGACAGTGAAGTTTTCAATTAAAATGAACACAAAAGCATTATTGACGCTCATCGTTGTAATCAAAGTTTACCATGTCTATTCAATATATATTTTTTTTTTTTTAAACATTTTCAACAATATTTTATAAAATCATCGAACCAATATTTGACGAAGCATTCTGTCAGTGAAGTAACATATACTACAGTATAAATAAGTACGTATAAATGTAAGAAAAAAAAAAAAAAAGGTGTTAGCTGTAATTATAGACCAAGACGCCTATTGTACAAACCTTTGGATTAAGTATTGACATTTCGTTCGTCATCGCGTTATTATTAATTGTTGATTATTTTTAGCTGATGATATACTTGCATCATTAAATTTAGACAAACACGACGACGTTGCGATTTATGTGAATCGTTTCGATTTTTCGTTTCACTGTAGATGAATATATTTCACCACGAAAAACTCACAATAAGTACATACTTTCGATTCACAACAACACCGTATATTAGTCTTCAGGAAAAAAAAAAAAAACTAAAATTTTGCGTTCAAACAGTGTTTTTTCATATCTACCGATTAAAAAAAAAAAAAAAAAAAAAGATAAAAATCAATTTTTATTCAACACGACTTGGTTTTTTTGCTCCCTGACTCCAAGCGCAAGCTGATGTAAAAGTTTTCCTTGTCCTCGCGGTACCTCGCCTTGAGCAGAAACTCCCGCGCCAGCGAGTGATCGGAAAACTCGCAGCCCCTCGCTCGCCTCTGACACCCCAGCAGCCAATCCCGCGTCGACAAACGATTCCTTGAAAAAAAAATCAAAGCTTTTAAGGAAAAGAAACAAAAAAGGGCACTATCGTTATCACTTCGTCATATCCTGTGCATCGGTGCAAGTGTATCTCGCCAAAACGTCACCGATCGAGGGAACAATAATCAAAGCGTCGCTTTCTGTCCTCGTCCGCTGCGCCTCTCTGCTTCCGAAGCTTTCGCCCAACTTCTCCGCCAGAGCGTACCTCGCGGCGTGGTGAGCCCTCAGATGCGCCCACGTCTCGCTCAGCCTGTATCGCAATCATAATTCACGGATATGAATTACAGGTCCAGCGTCTTCGAGAGCAGCGCCAGCAGGACGTTCGACCCTCGCTCGCTGAAGACGAGCCACGAGGTCACCGCGCCCCTGTGCATCGCTAAGAGCTACCGGGCCGAAGCCTTTTATTGAGGATCGCGGAGTTTTTTCACTAAATACAATTGCTTTTTTTTTTTTTTTTTTACAAAATAAAAATAATTGGACAAATTGTTCAACTGTGATTTCGATTGATAAGTGCACGATGACTCGGAGCTATACAAACATTTGAGTGAGTCATGTGTTTTTATATGTATATACTGGTCCAACGCGAGTATGTAAAGATAACTTTTTTTTTTTTTTTCAATGTTGAATACATTTTTTTTTTTCATATTTTTCACAATATCGTGCTTGGATTAATATAGCGCCAACGAATTGACAATTTCTCGCTTATTTGTACCAATTTTTAGGGTCACTTTACACTGTACATCCAAGTGTTTTAAAATACACGTTTAAGAATAATCAAATCTATGATATTATGGTGCACCAAGTATTCGATCAGGTGTACTAATGTATACATTTTTAATACGGGAAAAACCAATACAGAAAGGCTGTAGAATGAAAAAACTCGGCTGTTACAGCCAAAGTGTGTAAAATCTATGATATACGTCTTTGTACTTTCTACAACCATCTTACATAAAAAAAAAAAAAAAAAAAGTTAATTGGCAATGCATAGTTAACAAAGTTTCGACTCGAACGTTTATCAACACTACGTTTTCATAGAAACACAAAGTTTCGACACAAAACGCTTTAAAAGTGTATTTCAACACATTTGTATGCACGCGGGTGTAGAGGCACCCAAATGTTCTCAAGATGTCTTGCAGACTCCTAATGCCCATCGAAACTCCCCAAAGACGTCTTTCAGATGTACATATTAGAAGTCTACAAAAAAATCTTGAGAACACGCGTCGACCGGGTACAGTTCCAAATTCCACATCAGCTAGCCAGGTACCTGTAAACAGCGGGCGACTGCAGCCCGGCGAGGACCGACGCCGCGGACTGCCGATTCCCGGCCCGTAGACACCTGCTCGCGGCATTGACCAGCCTAGCCACGAGTCTCGCCCTGGCGCTCACTCCCCCGGCATCCACGACCCCACTGGCCACCAAACACGACACCCGGTGTCCAAAGGCCACCCAGGCTGCGACATTCGGCGCTCCCCTCGACGTCCTCTGCTCGACAGCCACCTCCAACTCGCCAACAGCCACGCGGATGAAGAGCACCCGGTCGACGAGGCCCAGCTGCCGAGCTATCGCCACGCTCTCCAGGTCCCAGATGCTCAGCCGCGGGTGGTCGAGCCTCAGCCGGCAACGCAACCCGGCCACCGGCCCCCGGTACCGGCACCTAGCCGGTCTCCGCTCCTGGAAGCGACGCAGCCCAGCCAGGTGCTCCCGAGTCTCGCGGTAACACTCCCCACGATCACGGGGACGATACCAGTAGTTCGGCGTCCAGAAGAGCACCGCTCCACCGCCGCCACACCGAGGTCTCGGCAGCTCAGCCAGGGACACGCTGTCGCGCAACTGCCGCCGGGAGATCGGCAGTCTCAACTCCACGGGCTGGCGTCGGATGGCCACGCAGCTGCGGGACCGGCGGCTCAACGACAACAGACGACGCTCACCCGGTTGAACGCTCCAAGGCCCGAGGCCGTCCAGGAAGTGCGGGGCTGTCGAGATATCGCGCCTCCTCTTCGGCTGACCCCTCCTCGTCCCGCCCATCTCCCACACCAGCACGCCGTCGTCGACGAGTCGGTGGACGTCGCGGACTTCGAGGCAGAGGCTGGAGATGCAGTTCTCGTCCACCCCGCGGCCGCACCGAAACAGCTTACGAACCATCTTCTTCGGGTAGCTGATCTTTGGCCTCCCCTTCGGCGAACGATCCCTCAGTTGGTCCCTGGAGGTGCGAAACGCGCGTTCACCCTTCGATCGTCGAAACCAGAGGGTTGGTGGGTCGGTGTCTCACTTGAGCCCTTCCAGACTCCTGTGGGACAGAGCGAGCTTCTCGGGCGTGTAGTTGCCGCTGTGCAGCGGGCCCAAGTACAGGTCCCTCTGGGTCCACCTGGGACGGGCCAATTGGTGGCTGGTGTCGAGCCTCGTCCGTGGGATTGGACAAGTGGTGCCGGAGGTGGAGGTACTCGCTGCGGCTGAGGTTTCGGACAGCGAGCTCCCGAAGCGCCTGCGGTCCGTGAGCGCCTGGACGTGCTCGCACCAGGAGATCCAGCGGCTGGACCTGCCACGCGAACCCCCCAGCTCGTAGTACCTGGCTCTGCCATCGATTAACCTGGCGGTTGGGTCAACTGGTATGCGACGTATAGGTTATTCGGGCCACGTGACTGGGGTTCGAAAGGTATAAGGGGGGATAACCTCGCTTTGAGCGTCTGCCGGTGCCTCCTGCGGAAGACGCTGAGCGCGACCAACTCGACGGGGTAGACCGAGAGGAGCTCGAGACTCTCTATACTGGGGTCCACGTTTTTGTGGCAATAGAACACTTTGCTGGTGTTGCGGAAGACGTCCGTGGCGACGATGAGGCGCGACCGAGTAAGGCCCAGGGCTACTTGGCGCACGCCCCTGCCGTCGCGCGTCGTTTCGGCGAACGGGGATTCCAAGAGGACGGGGTCCAACGCGAGCTCCTGGTACTCGGACCAAAGGAGCTTTTGGATCCTCGGGTTTTCATCCATGACTACCGGGGAGTTTGCATTATCGCTCAACTTTGGATGGTTGGAGGTTAGAGTCGAGTGCAGGTGGAACATTCATCTGTCCAAGACCCTATTGTAGAACAGTACCTAATAGTTCCGCAATAGGATCCAGAATAGATCAAAGCTTCACCGACTGTATACGTTAAGGTAAATTCAGCACAACTCGCAAAGACAAATATATATATATGTATGTATTTAAAAAATTCTCTCGTCGTTTTATTTACATAGTATATAAATTATAAATCTACACGTGTATAATACATTTCAAACACAAATATTAAGTACACATCTACATTCGTACGTTTGTGATTGGTTTTAGTATATGTGTGGTTCTTTCGATTTGTTCAAACCACTCTTGTTGGAGGAAAAAAAAAAAAAAAAAAAAAAAAATTCATATCCTAAAGTTAAATCTAATGTGTCACTTGATAAAACTTTTGCGAGGGTATTTACAATACGCGCTGTTCGCGCTTTCTTAGGATTTACATTTGTACTTAAAATTAACCAAACGTCTAAGCTACGTTGTTTTTTTTTTTTTTTTTAATCTTCTAAGTAGTGATCTAATCGGAATACTTGAATATAACCAATGGTTGGAAAAAAAAAAAAAAAAGTTATTTACGTAAATAGCTCGCATTTCGTTTCTCTATTCATTTTGCTGTTCTTGGAACATCGGAAGGTGTCGGAAAAATCCTCCAAATTTGAGACGACACCATTGACCTTCAAAGAAGTTTCGTAAGCGTCGTAATTGTCGTAAATGTCTCCTATCTCGCATATTCTCTGAAACAAAAATGTTTTGGATGTATAAAAATAAATTGGATATTTTTAACGTAGTAAACAAAAAAAAGTGTAAATATTTACTTCGGCGTAAGATAAGAAAAACAGCTGGTTCCTGCTCATGCGTTCGAATCCTGGTAGGAGCTCCTCGTTGGAGCTCTGGACTCTTTTGTACGCCTCGAAGGCGGCTCGCAAGCCTGAAATTTTTTCGTATATTTTGTCCACCTGCACCGTGTCCCTGTTTATTACGTACGCCAGTTGCCAATTGAATTTCGACACGGATTTCTGAAAGAAAAATTTTTTTCCTTCATTATTTCATCTCATTAAATCGCTTTGACGTTGCTTTTATTTGACGTACGTTGTAGTGGCTCAGTTGGTTGGTGAGGCATTTTTCCTTTAATTTGTACGCCTCGATCGTGTCCTTCGACAATCCATCGGACGTCCGCGCGTACTCGTTGTACTTTATATCATCTACGATTAAGTGTTGTTAATTTTTAATACTTTTCATACATAATAATCGTATAGTGTTCAAGTATAATACCTGTCAGACTGATGTAGTCGTACAAAATCGAGCCCAACATCGATCCAAAACTACCATAACTGATTGCGCTGGAAATAAATTTTAAAAACTCGTCAATGCAATTTCCAATTTATATTACAAATGAAATTGTTTGTATTTTTCAAGTACCTTGGCAATTTCGGGCTGAATAGTTTGTAATTCTTCTCGTTCAAGTACTCGGTTGGGAAAACTGAAAATATAATTCATTTATTTTAATACGATTTGGATCGGTATGATAAATAAATTTAAAAAAAAAATAGATTCTGCAATTTGAACTTACATATGCGATTCAGATGACTACTCACTTCGAAGTGGTGAATCAAGGGCGTGGATTTCTTGGACATTGTCAGTGGACTGGAAAGGAAAAAATAATTCAATAACCATATTGAAACATCTTTTTTTTTTTACACAGTTCATCCTATACTTACTCGTATCGGCGTGGAAACTTCAGTCCTTGAAGTTTATGGATTAATGAACTCTTCTTGAACTTGATCACATTTTCAAAAAAGTTGGAATTCAACCGCACCTGTCCAAAAAAAGGCAAATAATTAAAAAAAATTAGCTTGGCAATTTTAAAAAAATAACTCACGTTTCCATAATAGCTGTTCATAAACGCTCTGTCCACCTGCCATTCGGGGTACCCGATCACCATCTGCAAACTCTTCAATTTATTTGTCGCGTAGGACTTTGTCTCCTCGTCCATCCATTTGGCATTCAGCAAAAGATCCATAAGCGCGTCTCGTACGTTGTTCATGACTTCTTCGGCCTGTAAATACAATGAATCATTCCCACCGCCAATTCTCACGCGTAGGTGATTTAAATGATTTCGGATTTCATTGTGATTTCAAAACGATTTTATCATGACTTCCTCATGCTCATTTAATATGATTCCAATGTCGACCCCGGAATTATTTGTAAAAAAAAGTTATACCCAAATACGCGTGGGATAATTAATTCAAAATTGGTATTCATCCAGCTACAATCAAACAAGAAAAACCACGTTTACCTCCCATTAATGATTTTCAATACATCTATAAGTATTTTTGTTCGCTTAGTTGTAGAACTAAAGTTGAAAAGATTCATTTGTTTTGACTTGGATTTTGATTCCAGAATTATTTTATAAAATTTTAGTTCTAGTTCACTCGTAAATGATTTCAGTTTGATTTCACGAAAGAAGTTTCACGGTCTTGGATCTAGAAATAAACTTACGTAAACTTTCTGCTCGCGAGGCACGTATCTCCTGATGTACTCGTACGTGACTCCAACCAGTTGATTGTCAAATTGGTTAATGCAAAAGGTGGACCTTCGAACGATTCAAAAACCTGTCAGACGAAAACAAAGCAATTTTCGAAAGTAAAAAAGGGTTGTCCAACACACCTGTTGTGTACGTTCTCGAAAAACCGTCCCAACTCGGGGTTCAGGTACTTGCTGATTTGCGTGAGGAACTTGAAGTGCACATACTTCTCCACCGCAATCGACGGCGTGTTCCGCAGCAACTGACTCAACTTGTTGAAGTACTCCAGCTTATTGACCACGATCTTCTCCGATCCGGTTACGCTACTGCCGACAGGTGCGAGGAGCGCGTTCAGGACCTTCAGCCAGTTCATCTGAAAGTAATGAATCGTTTGCAACTCCATCCTGATGACCAAGTCCCGAAAACCTATCGATATACTTACGCCCTTGCTTTTGCCATCGTTGGTCGAGTCGTACGTTTTCTGCCACTCGTCGATCGTCATTTTGTTCCTTATTAGCGTCGTAGCGTTCTCCTCCGACATTCCCAAGGGAGGGAGGATCTGAAAAAGCGAGAGAGGACAATAAAAAACCAACTCATCGCGCGAAAAGCGTGGAAAAAAAAGTTCGAAAAAAAACCTCAAAGAGGGCGTTGTTAAATTCCATCACGTCCTCGTAATCGACCACGTAAGGATTCTCTTGGTCGTGGTCCTCGAGCAAATTGGAGACGATATCGCCAAAGTACCTGTACTTCAGCAGACTGTGGACTGAGTAAAAGTACAGCGGAGACGGTGGAGCTAGCTGCGCACAAAAAAAAAAGAAAAATTTCGTTTATAAGATCAACACACGATTTCAGATTCTTAGTAAGATTCGATAACGATTTCAAATTAGATTCATCGGTAGAGCTAATGAAAAAAAAAAAAAAAAAATTGCATCCTGTTTATTTTGATATCAAGGTTTCATACATTTTCAAACTGGAGGCAAATTTTAAATTCATAAATCCGAAAAATCGTTACTTATATCTTAAAAATGTCTTCATGACCACAGAACCCAACCCTGCGTACAAAGTACTAAGGTTTTAAAAAAAACGTTTTATAAACAATAAGCCTAGATTTCATGATGATTTCATTGAGGACTACCGTATGAAATCTTGGATGGATAAGGAAAAACTCACAGTCACAATATTGGCGTTCGAGTTTTCCGGGTCGCGCGCGACGCGAACGTTGAAAAAGGCGTGCTCGAAACCCAAAGATGCGTAGTAACCATCGCTGGCCTGCCAGTCGGCAAACTCGAACTCATGGCCCCGGCGAAAGAGATTCCGGCCTTTCGACGTTTTCAGGATCCGCGAGAACTCGCGCTTCGTTCTCGAATCGTTGTCACCTGCAAAAAGATAACGATTTTTTTTTTTTTTTTTTCGATCGATCGGCAAGAGAAAAATCATGTTTTATTGTTCTACGCACGTTGTTCCATGCAGCTCCGGTAGAATTTCTTCTCGAACGCCAGCGATCGCGTCTGCTTCCTCTCGATGGACGGTGATTCCAGGATTTCTATTGAACAGAAACATATTTTTATTCATTTTCAATTAAATAGATTTAAGTAATGATAAGTACGTACCCTGTATCTCCTTAATCCAAGAGCTCGTCTTGTTTTGTCTCCTTCCGCACGCGTAGGTGAAAAAATCATCGCAAGGCTGGGACGATTTGTTGACGCTGGCAAGGAACAAATCGGCTGCGAGGGGGAAGAAAAAAATGTTTTATTGCCGATTGTAAAAGTATCGACAAAAAGGATGAAAAAGAAAAAAAAAAAAAAAAGACGCTTACCTACGTCGTTGCAGCGCTCGTCGTTACATACGTCGCTGAGATCGTGAGAGACGTAGTAGACCGACGGCTCGTACCACTGACCTATCGGTTCTCTGCGCTGCTCGACGATCTCGCCAGCTCCATGGACGTCACGATGGGTGATCTCGAGCGCGCAAGCCAGACATACTATTGCGTTGAAAATTCTGTGGAGAGAATTTTTTTTTTTTTTTTTTTTTTTCATTCGTGCATTGAATAATTATTAGTCCCGTGGCTCGATCGGTGATTTTAAAGTTTTCGGTAAATCCATGCGTATTATAATCTCTACGCGTTGAGATAACAGCTATATATATTTGGATTAAATTATCGTCATCTGTACATAATTAACTTTTACAACTTTTAGTAGGAAGAAGAAAAAAATTGTTAGGCGAGGGCTACTTCCTGTCGTTAACTTTGCACGTTTTTAAGTGCGTAATATCAGCGACAGGAATTTTTTTGTCGTTTAATATACTCAAAGGGTAATTTTTCAAAGGCTTACTATTAACACTATTGTGAAAATTTTCGTAGAAAACAGAAATTTTAATTAACGCACTTGGATTTGTATCGAACAAACTGTAACGCACTTGGCAGACAAAATGCACAATCATTTTTTTTTTTTTTTTTTACTTAACCACTGATAAATAATAAAAAAAAAAAAAAAAGAAGAAGAACCGTAAAACCAAAAAGGACAAAACAAATTCACTCACGAGACGGTACGTCGGAAGCGCAACATTTTCGGGGCTATTGGAGGCGCGCTACTGCACATATAACACAAAAGCGCGCTCGCGTGATCTCCACACCGCGCGTATATGTTTATGTATAGGTTTTTCAGAGCTCGTGATACTTAGTTGCTCGCCGTACTGAAACATCATTGGGAAGGACGCGCCATTTTATATCTATAATTTTTTATCGTTCCCGACTACATTTCTTTCGCGCCTCCGCCGCCACAACACTGTCAGCGTTACGCGCCTCTTCTACGTCTTCTTCTTTACTTTTTTTTTCTTCTTTTTTTTCCCTACTTCTCTCTGCTTCGTTTTCTCTCTCTCTCTCTCTTTTTTTTCTTTCTTCTTCTTTTTTCCTCTTATTCGGTTTATTTTCATTGGGCGTGTGCGTACAAGTACAAAGCAATAGACGCTTCCGTCAGACCATCTTTTTCCAGGAATCGACGATGGGTTTTATCATTGCATCATTCGATACACATTTCTTGCCAATTAAGAAAAATCATTGCAAACGAAATCCATTGCATTTAGTTTGAGTTTAAAAAAAAAAATTTATTCTTTTTATATCCGTACACCGCCGCGTGGAGGATTAAAATTTTAAATTAGAATGACGCAATTTGGCATGTTAATAGTGCGATGGCGCTGTAACATGGGAAAGCTGAACGTGAACTTTGTTCTTGGAAAACGCGCTATTCGTTGGCTCTTTGATGTACATTTTTACGTGGAATTTATTTAGTAATTTTTTTTCTCTTTCTTTTTTTTTTAATAAAACGATCTTAGCACGAAACTTGGATATTTTACATTAATTCCATCACTGCAGTTGTGTTAACTACGCGTACTTACAAATAAAAGTATACAATTTTGTTTTATGTAATTTTTTAATGAACTTAAAACAAATGTTTTTATCAAGCTTTTTCTACATTCCAATGATGAAAAAAATAAAATCAAATACTATTACTCTAATTTATTTCAATATTATGTTTTAACAATTGCCAAACAAATCATGGGGCAATTTTCAATTAATATATTACATGATAAATAAAAAAGCGTCAGTCGCGTGACAATAAATTTTTTAGGATATGATGAAATTTGGTTCAACTTAGAGAACACATGAGCACAGTCACGTGTATGTAAAGTTCAATTCCTATAGCTATTCGCGTCGAGAAAAAGCACGATTTCAAAGTTATAAAATGATAAAAATATGCGTTACTTAATGATGTACCAGTTCAAGCAGTGTATTTTATTTCCGTGAAAGACGCACAAAGACGTAATATGAGTCATCTCTTCGAGTGGCTTCATGCGATTAAATGCTATCCTATAAGATAATAATTAAATAACAATTTCACAGTATACCATACCAAAATATTAAAAATACACCAAAACGATTGATTTACACTATCGCGTATTCCGATTAGATTTTATAAGAAATATCAAGCAACCGTGAACCACACAAATCTACGCAATGTCACGCTCGTAAATACATTTACATTGATTTACGAATATCATCGCTATCCACCTATCCTTCGTCGCTTCGACTAAAACAAACAAAATTCCAAAAAAACTAATTTTAAAGCATCAAAGAAAACCGTACGGTTGAAATATTAAATTAACACTCGTAAAAATAGCCCGTGGCTTATAGAAAAATTCATGTATACAAAAGGTGACGCGCGCGTCAATTGATTTGTCTCGCTCAAACGTGACGACGACTCGCGTTTTCCCGCTTGTACGAGTCTTTTGTAAAAATGTTATCGAATGCGTATATTACATCAATTACGCATCTGAATGAACTCGATGGTCTTTGCGAGGATGACGATGGTAACGCGCTCACGGATCGTATGTTCTTTATTATGACTCCTTTTCTTTTTTAAGCCAAGTGGGATAAGGTATTTTTTTTTTTTTTTTTTATCGTAAAGACGTTTTTTACGTACAACCCTATGCATCACCATATCGGAGACAACAAACGTGCATCAATATATACGTATATATTGAAAGATAACTTTAATCGTTCGAATATGCGTCATAGCTTGTTCGATTTGTATGCACGTATTATTTTTGGGTGCAGATAAGTTTGGTGTGATGAAAAATCGTCAACTAAAGAGATAAACTAGACTGCAAAGCTATAAAGATTAAGCGAAATAATACAAACGGCACTGTGCATTGAGATTCATGTTTGTAGTGTTAAAAATGCTCGATATGCGAGCATGAAATTTTTTTTTTCTTTTTTTTTACTAATTATCGTTACAACTTTCGATATGATACGTGTGGGAACGAATATCCACGTTTTTGTGGTTGTTTATGTTATCGAGCTCTAAATTTTTTTTTTTTTTTTCATGCATGTACATTTAGATGTGTTTTATGATGGGAAGTAAATAATTAAATTAATACGAAACGAGTGGCAAAACTTATGAGAACAAAAAAATGCGACGTATGTATTGTAGTTTATTATTTCTAAAAATTTTAAATAAAACAGCTGGATGTTGCAAAATGATTTTTTTGATTTGGACTATTTTTGCCGTTTAAATAGCTAAAATGAGATACTAAAAAATTGTGTACCATAAAAAATAGTACGTACTTATACAATTCCAAAAAAGTATTTTTCAAAGATTTACTGATTTTAATCAAAAAAAATTTTTTTTTTTTATTTGAGTAAATTTTTCAATTATCAGTATTTATTTTATATTTTAGAGTTAAGTACATTGAGACTTACGAAAAATATTTATTTTCTTCTGAGACCCATTTGTGTTGAGTGTCAATTTGTCAAAAAACGTAACTTTCTATAGGACAATAACGAAGTTATCCACCGATTTTGAGCTTCATGTGATGAATTTACCTATATATAACACATTAGAGTACTATTTCCAAAACTATAATATCCTCTAGGATTTCTTTATTGTAACATAAAATTAATATTGTACCCGCACAACCCGAATAAAAACTAAATTAACACGTGCCGCTGATGCATTTTTGATTTTCCAGTTAAATAACAGAATTTTATACTGTTTTTAAAGAAATGGATTTTTTGCTAACCATTATAATGATTTTTCGGAGATAACTACAGCTTTTTATACTTTTTGAAAAAATTTTTCAGCACTTAAAATTTTTTTTCATCCAACAAAATGAGTGGATTGTTATAACTTTATTCAATGCAATTTGATATCAAGCGGATTAAAAAATTATTAGAACCATTAAAAAAAACTATTTCTGAAAATCTTAAAAAATTCCATACTATTTAAATGAGAAATAAAAATGCACCATCCGTTTTCATGATTAAGATCTTAATTTTTGGCTACAGTGAAGAATTTTTAGTGGGTACGAGACTAAAAAATACAACTAATACACATTAATAACATTAACAATTTTTTTCACCTTATTTTAAAGTGGTTGCACTTTTTGCTCTCCCGCAAACAAGTGTAAGCGCGTAAAAATGAAATTCACACGCTATATTCATCGGTGACTTTAGCCACGTTATCGATTCGATTACTTTTCGAAAATACCGTACATGCATACAAAAATAAAAAAATGTATCCAAAACATCATCCGACAGTAAGCCAAGCAAAAACACCACGAGCGTAAATTTCGTCATTCTAATGCATCATCGGATCTTTATATTTATACGATATAGTAATGACCTCCCGCGGCACTAAACACGCGGTTTGTACCAAACGCTCATCTCGACATTCACGAACTTCCGGCCACTCAATAAAACAACATATTACATTTGCCCACGTACATGCGTTTTCATTGCCAAAGAACAACTTGCGCGTCCCGAGATAAGCGACACTGATTTCTCGGTAATGCGAACAATAACGGAAGCTCATCTACGCGTTACGATCGATAAAATCCTTTACTGATCGGTTTGCCTCAGTTATCCACTTTTTCTTTGAAATAAGAAGCAAATCGTAAAAAAAACTGTAGTAAAGATGGATTTCACAACTAATGCCCTCCGTTATGTGAGAACATAAGATACAGATATAATGGGCTGTGGTATCGGTAATCGGTTCGTCGACCGAGTTACCCGTTAGAGCAAGTCGTTCGCGCGCGTGTCAAAAGTCGAAAGTAACAAAGTTTCGATTACGATAACGAGCCCCCTTATTATCATCACTTCGGTGTGACCGGTATATATATATGACATACAGATGCATTACCGTTCGATCACGTTTAACAAGTGCGATCGAATGTATGAGGGAAAAAAGGGGTCAATAAATCACGCGTGCTCGCGATCTGACTTTTATTTAGTTAACGTAACTATGTGATTCTGAATAAGACCTTCGGATAACTCTTATCGCCGTTTTTTTTTCTTTTTTTTTATTAGGTGATACGTTCATGTAATATTCAGATCGGTACATGAGCTGTGTATATACGTGATTGCTCATGGCGTTTTGTAAGAGACGATGCGTTGGATAAGTTTTTGTAATCGCTGTACCGGGAAATAAAGATTTTTTTTCCCTATACAATATCTTTGTGATTAAAAAGTTAAAAAGAAAGAGCCGAAAGATCGATGCTCGTACGTCTGAATCGAAGAACCGATTTTTTCTAATAACCAATTTAATTTGTTGTAAATTTCATTACTTCGTAGAGTATGAAAAAATAATGTATAGACTATTGTTAACACCAATAAAAACGATAATGACAATAATAATAACAATAATAATAATAAACAGTCAACATTTATATACATGTAAAAAATTCCTATATCAATATGCTCAAGTTGACCCTCGTTAGGGGTTTTTTCTTATCACAGCTAAAAAAATTTATTACCATTGATTTTATCTAATCAAAAAAAATGTTTCCAGAATGATAAAACAATTTATAAATCCTTTAAAAAAAAAAGTTATGACCCCAATGACAGTTTTTATGTAACATTTATAAGAAAAAACTAAGTTATACTTTTTATTCACAGGAATTTCGGGTCGCAATTTAAATTTGTTATTTTAAAAGTTTAAGAGAACGATAAATGTTTTAAAATCATCTAACTTCTAGGTCTGGTAATTTTTCTTGAAAAATTAAAAATTATAAAATCCCAATTTTTCCTCTATTAAAGAAAGCTTGACCCATCAACTAAAAATACATTGAATAAAAGAATTTGGTGTATTGGTGTGTAAATTTAATTTCCTTCCTAAAATACTGCATTTTTTATTTTTTTAAATCATTTACGAGTAGGTACAAGTCGCCGTCATTATTAAAGTATACTTAACTTTATTGTAAAAGTAAAAAAACAAATGTAAAATATTTTAAACACTAAAAATCAAAAAATCCTTGCTAAGTATATAAGTAATCCGTTTTCAAGCTCAAGTGGGTAAAAATAACACGAAAAACTTGAGCTTTTAATTTCTGGACATGATACAATAAAAGCAAAAATTCCAAACCATCAAAAACGACGAGGGATAATTGTACAATCAAAAGCGCATCGTTACCATGGTAATCGGTAACATAAATGTTTCTCATATATACAATCATTTTTCCATCACAAGTATTTTTTTATTTTTCATTTTTTTTTTTATTCTCAGTTAAATTGGATCACCACAAGACACGTACACATTATATGGAACATACGCGGAAATTCAGCTAATCATCAAAAGCCCACAATATAAATATATACATGTACCACGATAAAGCTGCAGCTTCCAAAACGACGATAAAAAAAGCCGAGGTCGCTCAAGTTCAACGATAAACAATGTAATTCGGCCACGCAAAGTTATCTACCTCTTTCCCCGAAAAAAAAAAAAAAAAAAAAATTGTATAATCGTTTGACCAAAAGTTTTTCTCTCCTTGTTCAACTAAATAAAGCACGGTTCCCCTATATCACCTCAAATGCATTATCTTTCGCTCGAAGCGACGATCTTCATTTCTTATAAGAGTTGTCCACGAGATGTCGTGAGAACAACAATATGTTGAGATCAGAAGATATGGAAAATTTGTTTGTCGGAATTATTTGATGTATGGCAATTACCATCTTTTTAGAAATAATTCTGGATACCTTAACATCGTTAGAAATGGGTGTTACGTCCGTTATGAATACCCACAAATCAAAGGCTTCACATTTAAATCGACATTTTTCGCCTAAAAATAGTTGAAAACTTTAAACGCCCGTATTTTCGTAAATAATGGACACTGTTGAAAGTTGAAAATCAGAACAAGCTTCACACGGTTTTTAAAAGTTACATTCAACAAAAATGTCTTGTTAAAAATACACAAATTTTGCTAACTATTACCATACACTTATAATTTTGTCAAAATTTACGTAATTTGGACATTTCATTTGTGCAATCTAGAAAATAACACAAACTTTCTAACTGTGAAGACGTCCACTCGAACGACGCTGATTTTCCAAAGAAGCAAGACATTATTTACCAATTGATTTGGAGTAGATTGTCGAGTACAAGTTTCTTGAGGTAGGCTGGAAGTGAAGTGTTACTTTTAATCATGTGAATAAAAGAATCTAGTAATATGATTATAATATGAAATTGAATAGTTTAATGTATATGTGATTTGGATGACTTTTGTGTCATTGATGTCGAAATTTGGTACCAAATACTGGACAAACTTGAATTGCGAAAAGACGTTCAATGAGTTTTGCCTTTTTTGAATAAGAATTCAAATAGTTGAAATAATTTTATGGCTTTAAAAGAACTTCAAACTCTCAAGATTTATTACCTTTGATACGGTGAATTTTGACTTAGGGATTCATGCCAATGACACATTTGCGCTTCTTTTTGAGGTTATATTTAAGGGTGATTGAAATCTTACATTGATTCCAGAATTGTATTACATTTTTAAAAACAACTTTTTACATCAGAACCAAAAGAAAAAAAATACAAGGAAAGGAAAAACGCAACTAGGTGAATAGACTGTTATTATTATTTTAATTTAAATCTTGATTAATAGTCGGAATTTAGATGCAGTTCAGTATAAACTTTTTCAATTTTTTGAATCAAAAACTTTATCAAAGAAATTTAGTAATAAGACATTAACTTCCACAAAAAATACTTTTAATAACAAGGTCTACGTTTCATAAGCATCAAATTTTAATTCAATTTAATCTTTTGATATCTGAAAGATGTTGCTTCATCCAATTCAATAATCTAACATAAACTAGTATTATCAGTACGATAACACTCAACCGATCGAGTACAGGTATTTAACCTTGTTATCCTCAATCTTTTAAACTGTTAAAAAAAAAAAATTTGAAAAAACCTTGATAATATGATGATATTACTTACGTTTCCGTGTTATAATATGGATTACGACAGTGACAATATCCAGGAATCAAATGTCCTAAATATCATTAATAATTATAAAATATGATTAAATACATTCTTATTAGGATTCAAAGCGATACATAAAGAATTCAATTGACTTTTAGTCGAATTCTAATTGAGAGTAAAAAGTGTATCCTGACTCTTTGTAATACGATTTCTCATTTCCGAGGGGACAGATTTTCACTTACTGTGAGGTAAAATTGATTCATAGGAGGAATTTAGGGAGTGGGCAACGTTCCAGCAATAATTTTTAACAAAGGTAACCAACCAAAATAGTATACAATAGAGAACATACCTTCTTTAACAGTCTTGGGAGATAAATGCAAATAAATTATTATGAGACTCCTAAGGAATTTCACTAACTTTTAGTAAAATCAAAAGTCGTTATTGATTCAAAAATATCTTTCTTTTAGAAATTATGAATATAAAATTTCAAGTAGAACGAGAGCTGCAGCGCAAAGTTGCTGCTATACTTATACATTCAGTCAGAAGATGCAAGAAAATGAGCATTTCAGAAATAAAAGGATAAATCACAGTGTGTATTCAAATGCATTTATTTATAATCGTTGATCACATTTATACATTTATACCAGCAATATAATAATTTTCTAAATTTTTAACACAACTTTTAACACAATCGCCTAAATTTTGTTAACTAACTGAAATTGCACGATTAAATGGAATAAACACAGCAATATTTAATAATCCTGCCTTAATACACTGAGCATACGCTTATAGAGACAAACAACAATTTAAAAGAAAACTTTGATAGTGGAAACTATTAAATGTGGTAACAAAAAATATCACCTAGTGAAGGAAAGTGAGGCTCTTGTATGTGCCTCTCGAGATCCGAGGACGTGTCGCAAATATACAGGCACATATTGCAGCGAAAAGGATGTCGAATAGCCACGTGCCTCGTGTAATCGCTGATTTGGCTAAAAGACCCTGATGGGCACGCGGTACAGTGATAGAAGTGGTCATCAAGTTTGTGGCTCATGAGACTACTTGAATCAGTGAATATTTTCTGACATTCGCCACATGGGAACAAATGCCGATTGCGCATGTGATTCTCAAGATAACTGCTTCGGACAAAAGTTTGTGGGCATTGAGTGCAGCGATGGTTGTGCTCAGACCCAATGTGTTTTACGAGGCTGCTTTTGCTGGTAAATGATTGCGGACACTCGTCGCAGCGAAATATGTTGTGCTGGACATTTATGTGCTGCATAAGAACTTCGTTTTGGTTGGAATTAGATGGTGAGCAATTGGTGCTCGCTTTCGTATGTATTTTCATATGATTTTTAAGTTGGTGTCTCAGTCGAAAAGATTTATGACAAACTGTACACTTAAAGGACTTAGTTCCTGTGTGAATCAATTGGTGACCTGCGAGATGATGTTTACGTCGAAAAGTTTTTGGACAAATAGAGCAACTAAAAGGCCTCTCGTCGTCCTTGTGGATTTGCTTGTGCATCGTGAGATCACTATTTTGATTAAAAGCTTGTAAACAAACCAAGCACAGATACGGGTTTTCACCAGAATGGATCTTCATGTGAGTTCTAAGATAGTCTCGCCGGTGAAATTTTTGTGGACACAACGTGCACTGATATGGTTTTTCACCTAAATGGATCCGCATGTGTTTTTTAAGGCTGTGTTTATAGCTAAACTTTTTGGGACACAAATCGCACTGATGTGGTTTTTCACCAGAATGGATCCGCATGTGAATTCTAAGATGGTCTCGCCGGTGAAATTTTTGTGGACACAACGTGCACTGAAATGGTTTTTCACCAGAATGGATCCGCATGTGAATTCTAAGATAGTCTCGCCGGCAATATTTTTGTGGACACAACGTGCACTGATATGGTTTTTCACCCGAATGGATTCGCATGTGCCTTGTGATATCACCATTTGTAGTGAAAGCTCGTGAACAAACCGAGCACTGGTATGGTTTTTCACCAGAATGGATCCGCATGTGAATTCTAAAGCAGTCTTGCCGGCGAAATTTTTTTAGACACACATTGCACTGAAATGGCTTTTCACCTGTATGGATACGCATGTGTAACATAAGTGAACTAGAATAAGGAAAAGTCTTTCGGCATATATCACAACGATGGCATTTCGTTGAGGAACTCGGTTTTTCGGCCATATTTGTTGTGAACAAAATTAACTTCCAGTTGCAAATTCTCCTGTGGTTCTTAGTACGTCGTTGATTTTTTCGAAGCCATAGGGTTGCAGGTCCTCTGGTTGATGATTAGGAGAATAAGCTGGACGATTTTCTTCTGTTAAAAAAAATAGCAAGCAACATCGATTATTTTATCATATATTTCATTAGGTTTCTTTGTGATCTTGATGAAGTATTTTATGTAAAAAAAATGGTTTTTGATGTTTTTTAACATTTTGAATATGATACATTTTGCATTATATTGCCAATAAATAGATACTTACAGACAAGAATATAAGCTGATCTTATTCATGAAATTCTTTTTCTCATCGACAAGGAGTAATTAAAGAATAGAAGAAGAGAACATTTTATAGTAACAGTGGATCAAATAATCATAAGATTATCAGAAAGTTTAAATATTGGTTTTTTATTATTAATAACTGTAAAAATATTGATGATTTATTACATTAGTGGATAATATTTAAGCTGAATATTTGTTTTTGAATTCCAAACTTACCTTTTGTTTCTATAGATTCTCAATTGCTTGATTATTCAATTACTTGCTGAATTGAATTAGTAGATTATTATGTCGTTTAAAAATGGTAATCTGGCTCCTTTATGCAAGCATTTTCTTTTGACTTCGCACGAATTAAATAAATATCGTTAATCAAATAGTTTTACACAAATATATAGAACAAAGAAATTTTTTTAGTCTTCTTACATCACTAAAGAAAGAGTTGTGATCCAAACTATTAGATGTCTACGAATCTAATGATAACATTAATCATTTCTCAAACTGTTATCAAGAAATATTGTTGAAGAAATAATTGGTATTGGTGAGTTTAAGACAAAAATTGGTATTTTCCACGCGTTTACGTCCAGATCTTAGTGAAAGCAATAGTTCGACGAGAAACACTATTCACTGCGATACGGAGAATCGTCGTTTTTTATAACTTTTAACAGACTAATCAGTTGAACTTCGCGCGTTAATTGATAACACGTTAATGATGCATATTTCTTTTTTGTAGTTTTGTAACTTACGAACGGTATTAATTGACCATTAAATTTTTTCAAAACAAAGTATGATTATAATAATGATACGCTGATCGTTTATTTTTATAACCTGGGGAATATCATTCGAATCCGTTTGAATCATAATCACGTGATGTACAGTCGAACATCACATAACGGATAAAAAAAGGCTGAATTTGAAATTATTCTCTTTTTAAGATAGGATATGTCATATTTATATTATATAATGGAGTAAATGATACGGGACTCCTAAAGAATTCCAATACGTTACGATTAAAATATCCTTATACTAATGAGAGTGAAAAATGTTTTTTTTTTTTTAATTATTATTTAAAAGCCAATAAAAATAAATATCAAGTGTAATGATATGAAACTAAATAAATGTAAACTACAAAAAACATAAAGTAATTATACTTAGCTGTGTGAAAAGTGAACAATTGTAAAAAAAAGTATATTTATAAAAACTAAAATAAGTCTATACATTTTTTTATTTCTAATTCGTTTATTTAAAATCATCAATCAAATCAATACATAAATCGCAGAAATATAATAAATTTGTCATAACTTGAAAAACGAAGGAGCAAAAAAATTTTTTAACTCAAAAAATATTTCAATATTTAATCATTTTCATAAAATACGTATTATAGCAAATATCATTGTGCAAAATTAAGTGTAAATTGGATACATTAACCTCAAGTTTATTCCTGAAGCCATACAGCACTCCTCAGTTAAAATGAAAATCCGATTTAAAACCGTTAACGTGAATTTCAGTAATATTTTGTCGAGTTTTTCGACGGTGAATGACTTGGCCTCACATAATCAAAGATCATGGCAATCGCGTTTGTGCCACAAGAGATCGGAGGATGTGTTGCAAAAGTAATCGCACATGTCACAACGAAATGGGTGGCGATGAGCTACATGGTAATTGTAATTGTTGATTTGACGAAAAGATCGCGGACACGTCATGCAGCGATAGAAATGATTATCAAGTTCTTGATGCGTGGGGCTATGGTAATCAGTGAAAGTTTGTTGGCTTTTTCCACACTGAGAAAAGTGACGATTGTACATGTGATTTTCGAGACAACTGCTTTGGTCAAAAGTTTGTGGACATTGAGTGCAGTGATAAGCATCACTGTGCTGTGTTTCCATGTGACATTTAAGATGTTGGCGTCTTCTAAAAAATTTTAGACAAATTGAGCACTTAAAGGGCCTTTCGTTGGTATGAATGCGTATGTGAGTTACGAGGTTCGACTTTCGTCTAAAGGTTTGGGAACATTCTGAGCACTGGAATGACTTATTTTCACTCATATGGATTTGCATGTGATCCATGAGATGATGTTTGCGTCGAAAAGTTTGCGAACAAATACAGCAACTGAAGGGCTCCTCTTCCCTGTGAAGTCGCATGTGCCTCGTCAGATCATTATTTTGATTGAAAGCTTGTGAACAAACCGAGCACTCAAATGGTTTTTCGCCGGAATGGATTCGCATGTGCCTCGTCAGATCATTACTTTGATTAAAAGCTTGTGAACAAACCGAGCACTCAAATGGTTGTTCGCCGGAATGAATACGCATGTGATTTTTAAGGTAGTCATGACGACGGAATTTTTTGGGACACAAATTGCACTGAAATGGCTTTTCACCTGTGTGAATACGCATGTGTAGTGTAAGAAAACTGGGAAAAGGAAAAGTCTTTTGGCATACATCACAACGATGGCATTTCGTTGAAGAACTCGGTTTTTCGGCCATATTTGTTGTGAACAACGTGTCAGTTAAGAAGTTGCAGCTGCGGATTCTTTGGCTGTTGACGTTGGTATTGGGTGTTTTTCGACGTAGTAATACCAGTTCTGTGATTCGATGACCAGTGCCACTGAAAAAAAACAAATGATAAAGTAGGAGTGAATTCTACTTAATACTTTTTCAAGACAAACATTTTCTTGGAGATCATGTTGCATTAAATATCATATTGAGGAAAGCGAGCAATCGTGAACAAAATAATTTATGTTAATTTTCTTACAGATTTAAAAATTGTAAAAAAATGTGTATGATCAATTGAACGGGAAAATTCTAGTTTTTGATATAAATGGAGGTCACATGGCTCTGATAATTTCTACTGGGCCAGATGGAGTTTCGAAGGACAACAACAAACAATATTTAAATGTATCCAAAATACTACAGTTTTACCAGTAAAGTGCGACTAATACATCCGACGCTATGGAGCTACTAGAGATACTAATATTAATAATAACTAATAGTACATTTATTAGGCCCCTTTTCCTTGGTAAATTAAAGAAAGTTCCATACAGTTTGCCATGTGCATCGATGAATCTATACCCCACTACAGCCCAGAAAACAGTTGCTTTGTTACCTTTAGTGACATGAAAACACTTAACCTACTAAACAAAGATGTACTTTGTAAACTTTGTCCAGGCATGATAAGTTGTGTTTCCCAAACCATACAAATATTTTTTAGATATTTGGCAATAAGCCAGAGTACTAGTAAATAAAAAACACTCACCTTTCTGACTTTATGGATACTCTGTGTGGACTTGGTTGCTCAAACACGTGGCGAATCGAATTTTTATTCGATATCTTTGTTTAACAATCTTAATATGTCTTTTTTTTTAAATATATCACTTATTACACGATTACTTAAAAAAATATTATTGCGTTAGTCAAATATTGCTGTACGAAAATAGTTAGAGCATCGACTTCTCGCTCTCACGCAAAGAACTGCTATCCAAACCGTTGTAGGCGTTTGAAACCCAATGCTGTACTTACAGTAAGTTTTGAAATGGTCGTAGGTATTTTTTAGTGTCGTCAGAGATATCACTAATGACATGATAGTTGGTTATTGGTATTTACCGTACGCCTCACGCTGTAAGTACGTAGAGCAGCTAGGATTCACTGAATTCAGTAGTTGAAAGAACCAAAAACCATAGAGATGATTTTTAATGCAGTAGATTATTGGGAACAGCCATTAAATGGTAAAATTAAGTTGCCAAAAGTAAAAAGTCCCTAAACATTGGTGTTAAAATACCAATTCTTCATGTTTCCACAGTAATTTTTATAAGCTCAAGTGAATGCTGCTAAGTTATTGTATTACTTTCAATATAAAATGCAAAAAAAAAAAACTAACCGAAACAACTATTGATTCTTTGGTTACTATAACAAAATAAAATAGTCTATTATAATAAAAAATAATTTTTTTTGGCCATTTTAAGTACGTAAATATTTAATGTAACTCACTACTATATTTAACTGTTACATTATAGTTAAGAGTGACTATCTTCATATTTTTACTATTTTTAATTTTTAAGTTGACCAATTTCTTTTCCGTATCACGGGAAAAAAATTTGGCGGTGTATTGCATAATTAAATTGATTGGTCGATCCAACCACAAATTGATTGCTATATAACTAACTTTAATTTGTTCAACTATGAAAATTGCCAGAACAACCACTCAACTATTGTTATTTACTTTTTATAGCTAAGCTTACTAAATTTTTTTTCCGTGAAGAAGTTATAAAATACAATGACTATCGATATTGCTATGTGTATTATTTTTTTATCAAACTATATCTTTGATGAAACACTGCCTAATGCGAGATATGTCGAAAGTAGGAATAATCATTACTTCATTAGTGTCTTTTTTCGACACAAAAAAATGTATAACCAATTGGGGTATAATTTTTACACTGTCATTGAATTTTCAGACATCGCACAGTTTGAATCGCACCTCTTCATTCAACAAAACAAGTAAGTCAGTTCAAAAATTAATTTTTTTATAGTCTTGTACTTGTATCAATTATTGACTTATTCAAATGTGCTTCATCATCATCATCATCATCACACGTTTTGCATTTATTTACTGAAAAAATAAACCAATGTTTTGACTTTAAGATGAACTAACAAGTACTTTACTTATTACTACCATGAAATTTCCTTCTTTCGAGTATTTTCTACCTCATTCATTTCTTGTCGATATGAAAAGTGTTTACATGAAATTTTCGTATTACGCATAAACATTCTTTCTAGTAAAACGCAATGAGGTCATTTACATTCGTTAAAAAATAACTTTCTGTGGCATGTTACCAGGTTTTAGGGTCAACTTAAGTAAATATTTATTAACTTCGGGTTTCATCAAAGAAGAAAAAAATTTAATACTTACGTATGCAGTACACAAAAGGAAAACAAACTGTTATTTCTTCTTCTATTTTTAACCCATACGTGTATACATTTTACATAATTAGGTTATTAAAAGTCATGATAAATTTATCATTTTTGAAATGTTTAAAAACGCTAAGACATTTTTTTCATATTTTAACGTCATCAAAATGACAAAGAAACCTAATGAAATGTATGATAAAACAAGCGATGTTGCTTGCTATTTTTTTTAACAGAAGAAAATCGTCCAGCTTATTCTCCTAATCATCAACCAGAGGTCCTGCAACCCTATGGCTTCAAAAAAATCAACAACATACTAAGAACCACAGGAGAATTTCAAACTGCAAGGAAATTTTGTTTACAACAAATATGGCCGAAAAACTGAGTTCCTCAACGAAATGCCATCGTTGTGACATATGCCAAAAGACTTTTCTTTTTCCCAGTTTTCTTACACTACACATGCGTATTCACACAGGTGAAAAGCCATTTCAGTGCAATGTGTGTCCCCAAAAGTTCAGTGTGAAAAGTTACCTTCAAAAACACATTCAGACCCATTCTGATGAAAAACCATTTCAATGCGATGTGTGTCTAAAAAAATTTCGCCGGCAAGACTACTTTAGAATTCACATGCGGATCCATTCTGGTGAGAAACCATATCAGTGCGATTTGTGTTCACTAAAATTTCGCCGGCACGACTACTTTAGAATTCACATGAAGATCCATTCTGGTGAAAACCTATATCAGTGCGATTTGTGTTCACGAAAATTCAGTAGTAAAGCCAACCTTCAAAAACACATGCGTATTCATTCCGGCGAACAACCATTTGAGTGCTCGGTTTGTTCACGAACTTTTAATCAAAATAATGATCTGACGAGGCACATGCGAATCCATTCCGGCGAAAAACCATACCAGTGCTCGGTTTGTTCACAAACTTTTAATCAAAATAATGATCTCACGAGGCACATGCTAATCCACAAGGACGAAAGGCCCTATAGTTGCTCTATTTGTCCAAAAACTTTTCGACGTAAACATCATCTCGCAAGTCACCAATTGATTCACACAGGAACTAAGTCTCTTGGCTGTACAGTTTGTCATAAATCTTTTCGACTGAGACACCAACTTAAAAACCACATGAAAATACATACAAAAGCAAACGTCAATTGCTCACCATCTAATTCCATCCAAAACGAAGTTCTTATGCAGCACATAAATGTCCAGCACAACATATTTCGCTGCGACGAGTGTCCGCAATCATTTACCAGCAAAAGCAGCCTCGTAAAACACATTGGGTCTGAGCACAACCATCGCTGCACTCAATGCCCACAAACTTTTGTCCGAAGCAGTTATCTTGAGAATCATGTGCGCAATCGGCATTTGTTCCCATGTGGCGAATGTCAGAAAATATTCACTGATTCAAGTAGTCTCATGAGCCACAAACTTGATGACCACTTCTATCACTGCACCGCGTGCCCATCAGGGTCTTTTAGCCAAATCAGCGATTACACGAGGCACGTGGCTATTCGACATCCTTTTCGCTGCAATATGTGCCTGTATATTTGCGACACGTCCTCGGATCTCGAGAGGCACATACAAGAGCCTCACTTTCCTTCACTAGGTGATATTTTTTGTTACCACATTTAATAGTTTTCACTATCAAAGTTTTCTTTTAAATTGTTGTTTGTCTCTATAAGCGTATGCTCAGTGTATTAGGACAGGATTATTAAATATTGCTGTGTTTATTCCATTTAATCGTGCAATTTTAGTTAGTTAACAAAATTTAGGCGATTGTGTTAAAAATTGGTTAAAATATTATTACAACGATACACGTTTATGTTTCAAGATTTTTTTAAGTTAATAAATTCTTGTACACTTTTATTTTACAATGCTCTCAAAATTATTATAATGCTGGTATAAAAATATCAATGTGATCAACGATTTTAAATAAATGCATTTCAATACACATCGCAATTTATCATTATTTTTCCTGAAGGCTTCATTTTTTGCTGATCTTCTCCTCTGAAACACGATGAAGCCTGTATAGCATCTTTAAAAAGAAAAAATGAATGAAAGTAAGTATGGTAACTGTTGTATACAGTCAGCCCCTATTATTTTCTAATGTTTAATTTATGATTTTGAAATCAAATCGATTCCTCAAAGAGACTGTAGAAAAACAATTTCAATATGAAGAGCAACAAAATCTGAAAAGCCCTATTTTACTGGTCATTATATGCAACACTTCCTAAATATTCGGAAAAATGTCACCATGAGATTATTTGAGATTTCCGAATTATTTCAACTATTTCGAGTTATTGAAATACATCGATGTGCCAGAATAAGTAAGTGACAGTAATTTTGTGTTGTAAGTCAAAATATGTTGATTCATGTTTAGGATGTAAATCATTCTGAAGAAATTTAAACTTTACATGAAAAGGAATGAGAACTTGTGACTTCGCTTAAAGTTAGTGAAATTGATATTTTCGTTGATAACATTTATCTATAAGCACGCATTACTCAAACGCTGCGTACTATCTAAATTTCTAATACGTGAACTTAAAGATTTTTTCACAGGTTGTGTAATAAACATAATTATATTAAAATATTAATATTATTCATATCTAGATACATAGAATTATTGGACATTATCGTAGCCGTAATCCAGATGATAATCAAGTTTTTTCTGAAGTTCTTTGAACACCTGAACCCATTTGTTTTAGTGTTACCATACCGACATAACTAGTTAATGTTTAGATTATAACTCCAAGCATTTAGCTATGGGTTATTATTATCACTATTATTCATTGACGAAGACATGTTTCAAAGAGTAAGCCATCGATCTTTTTAGGATAATATTCGGATTGTATAAAAAATTCTCAATAAATGCGTGTGACAAAATGAGACGAGTTACAAGATGATCCGACTTGGAGTCGCCAAGGCTCGTTAGGTTGGCAAATAAAGAAAGTAAAATCCCTTTCAAAGATCGCAATTACAAAATGTTCAAAGCAACAACTTTTTAATACTGAGTTATTGGCAACACAATTCTAATTCAAGTCGATTGCAATAAGGTGAATCAACGAGAGAGAAATGCTTATCAAAAATATATCTATGAGAAACATCCGGGTAATCTAAAAAATTAAACTAATTTCTCGTCAAGTGTGATTCTGAAATAACACATGTTGTTAATCTTTGATATTGGAAATCATGAAAGGCATTGAGTGACGAAAGCTTGAAATGACTTGAAATTTTGTATTCGAGAAGTTGATTACTTAATTGTTATCAAAAATACGATACATAGAAGTTAACTGTTGATTAATCTATTTTTTGTAGTTCGATTATTATTGCAAAATACTTTGAATGAAACGTGAAAGTAGATTGAAATTTTTTTTATCTAATGCTTTCAATGATTTTTCGTTTGATATCGAAAAATACCATTCCTGAATTTATAACGTAAAGTTAGTTTCGTGTACTGATAATCATACCAGACTTGCCTGATTAGAAATTAGGAGATTAAGTGAATCCCCTTGAAAATGATTGGAGGAACAATGTTTTCGAATGAAAATTGACCGAGATCATGCAGACGAAAATAGGACCTCGTTTTGCCTCTCAGCAACGGGGAAGACACACTCTCAAACTCCCTCAAAAAAGTGATGCGTCGCTTTTTTAAAACACGACTTGATTGGCCGTCGATGTTCGGTCTCATTGGTAAGTTTATAGTTTATATAAATATGTATAGCCTTTTGCCACATATAGGTATACTACAGCGTTCTATTAGCGGTTACCGGTCACCTACAATACTATTATTAATTGGTTATCGACAATGGATAGACAACACTGCTATTGTAATTGCACCTTCAACCGCGTGGCTCCGGTTCCGTTCCCGCAAGTGGCGAAAAAAGTAGTTGGTTAGTATATATAGCCGAATTAGCTTTTCAGTCGTCAGAGTTGTGTGCACACTGGCTCTGACCTACCCATGTGTTAGGCTTGGCTTGAGCTTCTATAGACTTCTAGTAATGTCGAAAAAAAAAACGTAGTCGCTCGCTGGGACCAGTGGAATTGGGAGTCAGACTCCTGGCGTGTTCATACTTTTTTTTTTTTTTTTCATAATTTTTTTATAAACCCAAAATACTGCCTTTTTATTGCATTTTTGAAAGTTCTTCTATTTTGTTTATATAATTGAGTCATTGAATTTTTTAAAAATGTTTAATATGTTCATAAAACCATAAAGTACATGTATTCTTCAAATTTTTTTCAAATATTTTCAATGTATTTTTTATCATGGTAGTCCAGAATATTATTACTTCGTAATAATATATTATGTATACACATTTATTCAGAAAATTTCCAATTAAATTTTCCATTATTTTTTCCATGACTCCCTACGTCCCCTCACTATCCTTAAGGACCCTTCGCTACTCCCCACTCCAGATTCGGAACCTCTGCAGCAGCTTTAGCCCCCCCCCCCCCGCAAAATTAGGAAAAATTCCATAGATTCGTCCATTTTCTTAATTGGATCCAATTTTCTGTTATTTCTTATACGCAACTTGAAGGAGACAAAACACCTCTATTCCCGATTCTGATAAAAAAAACAACATTAATGAACTATTCATTTATAATATTGAAAAAAAATTTTTTTACTATACAATAATTTGTTTAAACATATGGCTATATTTTCTCATTTTGTTTTTTCTTGAAAAACCCCTTCGTTTCCAACCTATTTCTTTTTTCGAGCCTTTTTTTGTAAATATAGCACTAAAAAACAGCTACTTAATAAGCAATGGTAATTATTTAATATAGTTACAATTTTTATCAGATAAGATTTTTAATAGAAAGTTTTGAAATTTTATAATTTTGAATCATTTTTGTTAATAAATTACATAAAGTAAAACGTAAATAAATCAATTTGGCTTAAATTAATCGGAATTAACAACTTTATTTTAACGAAAAGACGGCGCGCTTGGACCTCAATTTAACAGAAGAAACATCAAATAATCAGATACACAGGTAGTATTTTGAGGCTTTTGTGTTGATAATAAAAACACGCAATTTAGTGTGAAAAAAATAGTAAACATAAAAAAAAATTTTATTTATCGTATGAGTATAATAAAAATCTTATGTTAACACATTTTTTATTTTTTAAATTATATTTAAAATATAAGTAATTCACTGAATAACATTTGAAGCACAATTGATACACACGTACTTACGTACGCATATTACATGTTTCCTTTTTTTTACCAAACTCTGAATATTCAATGATATCTCCGTCTCATTTTTTAACATATTGCAGTTCGAGCCTCGAACAATAAAGGTTTTTAAAACTTTGTTGCATCAGACACACAGAGGAGCAGCGACTGCAAAGGTATACTCATTTTCGCAGAAATTTTTTCTTTTCTTTTCAGTTACGTTTGACGCGCCTCGGGCGATCTAAATCATATTGTGATTGCTTATATAATTTTATGTTCCATGATCCATAAATACAAATTTTTGTCTATTTTTCTCTTTTGAAAGAACAAAAAAGTTAAATATTATCATTTTAGATCATCGACACAGTGTGAACATACTTCATTTAATATGTCATTACAATTTTATCAAAACAAATATGTATGCATATAGAAACTACTCAATTCCCGCAAGTTTGCGCGGGTGGGTTATCACGTGCAAGGGTAAAATCAGGTCTAATTTAGTATGGGGTTTATATCATGTACTTCACAGTTGAAACATTGAAAATTTTGCTATGATTTATTTTAAATTTATCTGTAATATTGCATAAACTCAAATTTAAAAAACTTCCGTTGTGTGAATATGTAAAACTATAAAAATTTAAGCATCCAAAAGTTTAAAACCAAATTTTTGATGTTATGTACTTACTATTATACTATGAATAATAATAGCCAATATATACTAGTATTGTAGGTGACCGGTAATCGTAAATATAACGCCTTAGTATGACTACACCAATTTGGGTAGATGGTAAGTTTGTATATATACGTCTTGCTTTGCCACATATAGGTATACTACAGCGTTCTATTAGCGGTTACCGGTCACCTACAATACTATTATTAATTAGTTATCGACAATGGATAGACAACACTGCTATTGTGATTCCGTCTCCAACCGCGTGGCTCCGGTGCCTTTCCCGCAAGTGGCGAAAAAAGTAGTTGGTTAGTATATATAGCCGAATTAGCTTTTCAGTAGTCAGAGTTGTGTGCACACTGGCTCTGACCTACCCATGTGTAAAGCTTGGCTTGAGCTGCTACTAATGTCGAAAAAAAAAAACGTAGTGGCTCGCTGAGATAAGTGGTAATTGGGAGTCAGATCACTGGCGTGTTCATACTTTTTTTTTTTTTTTTTTATAATTTTATGAGGAGCCAACGTACTGCCTTATTATTGACGTTTTTCCAAATTTGTCTATTTTATTCATCTCGATTTCTAAAGGGTGAAAATTCCCTCAGTAATACATAATAAAATTATAACTTTTTTCGTTAAAGTTAATATATATTCATAACAACCATTTTCAGGTAACGTTTTTTTTTAAATTATATTTAAATTACTTTGAGAATACCATTTTCCATTGTTATACCATGGATCAAAAGAGTGACAAAAGAATTAAGTATAATAGTACACGCAGTTTATGGCTAGTTGCGTCTTTCCTTTTCTGGTATTTTTTTTTTTTTATCTAACGTAAGTAGTTGTTTCAAGAAATACATCACGATTTTTAAAACTAATATAAAATTCTAATGGCTCTACTAAACTAGTACTAAATAGTTACCATAACAAGGTTGCATAAAGTGTTAAAATATGCATCATTAAAAAAACGATTAGATGTTTTCTAAATCTTTTCTTCAATGTTACGTAAATATAATGTGCTTCAGAGATGTTTTACGCATCACAAGCAATTTTTTTCAAAGCTATTCTTAAGGTTTAGTAAATAAATAAAAACTTGGTTGAAATATGTTAACGTGTTTCTTATTAAGATTCACCTGATAAATATTTACAAGTGTACTCGCGTGCATAACGTTTATCTTGAGTACAATAATATTTATATGAAGTGTACATACTCCAGATGGAGTCAGTACCTACACTATAATATAAAAAAAAAACTATATATATACACACTTTAAGCAAACGAAATAAGGCGGCGGTTGGGCAGAAGCTTGGACCCAAGTCTGCGCCCCATTACAAGGACACACTTGGCCCCACCTTGGCTAACTGGACATCTTGACTTGGGCCAAGCTGTCGCCCATTTTTTATTTTCAATCGGGTAGGTACTAGATTATTGAGGATGCCTAAAGAGGACCTCCCGTATGCCGCGTTGTGGGGATCCTCTCCCCCACAGCGTTACTCTGCCAATGTGGTCCTCGGTAGGTAACCTACTTAGGTCCTAACGAACTAACGAGGTTACCTCAATGGATTTCTGTTCGGGTATGGACTCTCGAGAGGACTTCCGCCTTTGACGCGGGGGAGTTTGGTTTTGAGCTTCCATCACCTCCCGCAACTGCTTCCGCTTTGCTTCCCAAAACATGTCCTGACGTTGGGCAATCTCTGGATACCTATTGATAAGCGATAGATTATTGAAACATTACAAGAGTATAAGTTTGGATTAACAAAAAAAAAAAATCTACCTTTCGTTGAAGTCTTTGCTGGGAAGCACGATTAAGCGCCAACCTTTTTTCGGTTGGTGTTTGGCCATGTTTGTAAAGATTTCTCTTATTTCCTCCGCAGGCAGTTTCACAACGGACGAAATTGCTCTTCTGTCCACAAACTCGTGTTCCGTAAAACTCAAAAGCTGCGAAAAACCGATGATTGTAAGTTATTGATTTTTATAATAGGAAATAAATGAGGAATATAAATTTTATATAAGACAAAAGTGAATTTGTAAACAAAAAAATTGTGCATTAGTACGTACTATGTAATCTCTCGCTCTGCACATAAGTTCAGCTGGCACACCGCTGTGAGCTGAAATAGTATCCTTAGGATAAACTAACTCGCTATTGATGACCCAGTTGCCTTGGACAAGTACAGCTACTTGCTGTAGGTACTTTAAAATACTGGCTGTTTCGTGCTCAAGACTTAATATCGCCCGTAACTGTACAAATGACATGACTTTGGCTGTGAACAAAAATTATCGTTGATATGATTGATTTTAGACAAAACAATAAGAAAAAGGAATACCAACCGTCTTTCATCAAAATTTTAACTTGATCTAGCAGAGGAAGAGTACGGATATAGCTAAGAGACGTTGTATGGCTTTGGATGTTTGCTTTTGAAAACTGTTCTTCCTTCAAAGGAGGAGCTAAAGAATCTAAATATTGTCTTTTTGATAGATTCAAGTTATTTACGGCATCTTCGCTAGCATTACAAATCATTTCCATGCGGGTCAGCTGAAAAAAAAGAAAAATTTTCGTTGAGTATCTACATACAATAAAATTAAAGCATATTCAACATGGTCATGAAAAAAATACCTCGGCTTGAGTAGTTTTAACTGACTTGTAATCACACGATATCCATTGCTCTTCTGAAACTTTTTTAGCGTGAGTTTGAAAAGATTGCTCTTTCATTTTTATTATGTGATCAGGAAGTTTTCTAGCAAACGAAACGTTCACTTGCTTTGCTTGCTCTTCCTCTTCTTCAGACTCTGTTGGAAATATTTTATAATTAGCACGTGAAATAATGTAATTGAAAATGATCAAATCCATAAAATTTATTACCATCTCCTGTATTTTTTCCATCGTCTTTGACACGTTTGTCAGCTTTATCGAGATAACCAAAATCTGGTCGCAATTGTAGGAATCCTTTTAGTGGAGTAATGTGGAATTCACCATCTTGATAAACTCCAATACCATAATTATCACAGTTTGGTAAGGCTCTTGATGATTTTAAAACTATTTTGTCCATCACATCACTGAAAACGAGTATGCAGTTTAACGTAAAAAAAAAAAAAGAAAAGTGAATGCTACACACTTAAAGAAATCAAGTTTGTACTTTTCAAAATATGGTTCTTTTTCCTCTCCATCTTTTTTCACTGGTTCCTCAGCACTGGCAGCTATATCTTCACCCTTTTTTTGATTAAAGTGACCATCAGTCGTATCAATTGCAACTTCAATCATGACTTCTTGATTCACTGGCTTAATGGCAGTCTTTAAAAATTCTGCATCGTCATAACCACTTATTGCTGGTTTCATCGGATATTGAAATATGAAAAGTTTGTCAGCTAGCCTTTTGGATAAAAATACTGGAATCTGCAACCACAAGAATTAATAAAATTTAAATCTGCTTCAAAAACCAAGTCTACAGGTAACTTTCAAACATTTTTTTTTCAAGTTTATTAGTTCTACGACAATATTGATTTATTCTGGCAAGTGAAAAACAAACTTTCGATCCATTTGCAATTAAATAACGAATTCATTCTATCTATGTAAGATTACTTTTCACATTAGAGTATACACCCAATTTTTAAATCTCTTTATGGGTGCAGCAATAAATATCCAAGCTCTAACCTCCACTATTATTAATAGACATTGAAAAAAAAAAGACACCAATACTTGAAGAAAAATCTTACCTCCTTAACAACAGGATCATCGTCTTCTTCCATTGCCTCGGGACTTGGCATATTTTTTTTTATTTTAAATAAAACTAAGTATCTAACTGTCGAGGACGATCTATTCGTCGGCATGTGCAACAACAACAAAGCGTGTGCTTTTCGGCTTTTTGTGTAAATCTTTTCGCCTAACCTGACCTTACAAGTATCATCATCTAGCAGACGACGTCGTAATTTTAGAGCTTATAAATTGCAATCTCGAATCATTCGGAGTTACATCAATCGTATTATAAACGATTTTGTATTTTTAATTTAATTTACACGCTGTCAGAAACGGCAAAACAAAAAAATACCCTCTTTGGCATTAGATTTTCTGACTCCAAACAATCAATGTGACTATATCAATGCGAAATATTTCGTCAGCAGCCTTTTAAGTGCGTAATTAAATGTAAACAATGTACTTCCTTGTAGTTATAACATTTTAGTGATGTGGTGTATGTTTATTGTTTACAACGTGTCGATAATAGTACCCAAGATAACTGTTTGTTGAGAATTATCCAGTTCAAAATGCCAACCATAGTGTTGGAAGACGAAAAAATCGCAGATTGCAGTACCGTGGAGTTGGAACTGGAAGGCGATTGTCTCACTTGGCTGTACAAAGTTGCGCCCGCCTTTCCTGTCAAGGGATCCAAGGTTTTCATCCAGCGAAACTGTATTGTAGTTCTCAAATCAAAGCTGATTTCTTTGATCCTCAGGTTAGAATCATTCACGAGCCAAGAGACTTTTACTCTACTCTGTTGGAAAAATGTAAAACCGCAAGATCAAGAATAACTATTGCCTCGTTGTACTTGGGGACTGGACAGATGGAGGCAGAGTTGGTGTGTTCCTCGTGGATTTATTGCATTGAATAATCCTAGAGAAATTAATTCAACTTTTAAATTTTACAGGTGAAAGGTATGAAAGAAGCAATAGAATCTAATGGTGGAAATCTTCAAGTCAACATACTCCTAGATTACATGAGAGGGTCGAGAGGGCAAAATAACTCGAAAGAGATGTTGATGCCACTGCTCAGAGGGGAGTTTGGACACTGCTGTCGCGTTTTTCTCTACCATACCCCTAGGTTGCGAGGTTTTTTGAAAAAGCTCATACCAAATAGGTTTAACGAATTGGTGGGGTTGCAACACATGAAGCTTTACATATTTGATAACACTTTTATTATCAGTGGGTAAGAAAAGTAAAAGAAGATACGCACTTGTTAATACATGCTACTGACATTGATTTTTCATTTCTTATTTTTACAGAGCAAATTTGAGTAATGATTATTTTAGTAACAGGCAAGATAGGTACTTTATGATCGAAGACTGTGAAGAGCTTTGTGATTTTTACCATAGTCTAGTTAAGAAAGTATCAGAATTCAGTTTTGAATTGCAAGCTGATGGTGAAACTCGATTCAATGATAAAATTGACATACATCCCTTCAAAAGTTCGGTCGAAAAATTTTCCAAGGAAAGCTCCGAAATAATACACGATTTCTTTCAGAATCAAATAGACAGGAGGTTTGATTTATGCAAAAAAGGTATTAAAAAAACATTTATTCTAGAAATAACACAAATCTTGACACAGTGTGTGTATTTGTTCAGAACCTACGAAAGCAGATACATGGGTGTTTCCATTGATACAGATGGCTCAGTTAAAAGTGAGGCATGACAGTGAAATAACGTTGAGGCTTTTCGAAACTGCTCCTGTAGGAGCCACGTTGAAACTAGCGACGGGATATTTTAATTTAACTTCTGAATATCGAAACGCATTGGTGAATTCGTGTAGAGCAAATTGTCACGTGTTAACGGCTCATCCCAGGGCAAATGGATTTTTCGGTAAGTTATGAAATACCATTGAATATGAATTGATAAATCATATGTTTTTTTTTAACGGTAATTAGGGGCTAGAGGTATCGCAGGCGGAATACCGGCAGCTTATACGAAAATTGAAAAATCATTTTTTGAATTTTGTGAAAAAAGAGGACAAAGCGACAGAATCAAATTGTGGGAATTTTCAAGGCCTGGTTGGACGTACCACGCCAAAGGTCTTTGGTATTCGATGCCGGGCCAACAAAAGCCTTCATTCACTCTGGTAGGCTCTCCAAATTTTGGTAAGTGTAAAAAAATTTACTGCTACCTACGAAAAAAAAAAAAAAAAAAAAGTTTGAATGTTTGGTTCCTAGGGTATAGATCTGTCGAAAGGGACCTGGAAACTCAAATTGCAGTTGCAACAAGGAATACAGAGTTACAAGAGTCATTGCAAAAAGAGTGCGATCGGCTTTTCAGCCGCGCCTTACCAGTGACAAAGCGAACGTTTATAGAAAAAGAAAGAATACCACCAGCATGGGTTCGAGTAGCGGTGTTCTTTTTTCGTTATTACTTTTGAATTGCCTTCTGACTACTTATTTCGATAAAATAAATCGCACATCCACTAAGTTACTTGACAATTTTAATAATTTATAGTCCTAAACCAAATAAAGTATTAGTCATTTTATACTCTTACTTGTCGAATTTTTAAAGTAATTTTAATTTAACTGATGTTTGAAAAAAGTTGTTTTTGTTGGCTATAGTAAATGCTAAAGAAATAAACATCTTTTATCCTGAATTAACATTTATTTTTTTCCTTTCGACAATATAAATAAAATAAAAAATCCATAGGCTGGATGATTTTCCATGCTATCCTAAAGGGGAGATGGTAGAATCCAATGTGGTAGTAAAAATATAATAAAAACTGTCTTTGATTTATCTTTACGATCATTTTCTTCACTTTTAAGAAGTCGGTTTATTAAAACCGACTTACTAACAGTTTGGCTGCACTTTCACTTAGCTAACTTGTTTCAAGTAAATTTCTCTTATGAAGCATGAAAAATTACTTTTCCTTAGAGTTTATTCATGGATTTTATTTTTCCTTTTCAAAAAACAGCTTTTAATGGCCTTTTATTTATCAACGATGATTTCTTCTTCTTTTACCAAAAATTCCACAATTTCTTCATCCATATTCTTAGTATCAGAGTCAAGTTCATCGGTATCAATATCTAGAAAAAAACAAAAATATTCATTTTCAAGTAATCACGAAATAATACGACTTAACTTGGGTTAAATTTTGAACGAGATATTCACTTTTTCGTAGTTCAAGACGACGTTTCTTTTGTGCTTCATATTCGTTTGTACGCTTAGCACGATATGTTTCAAACTCTTTCATGAGAGTACGACGTTTATCAATCAATTCCTGTAATTAAAGTGATGAGTTAGTAATGAATTCAAGATTAATCAAAGCAACGAGAGGAAGTATAATCAATTACCTTTGAAGCACGAGTAAGACGAAGGCGATCCTTGCTTTCAAATGTAGAAGAGTATTTTTTAAGATTTTTCTTAATATTTTTTATCTGCTCGGCAGTCAGCAGGGTCGGTGGCCTTGGTCTCCACAAGAATTGACTGAATAGATTGACATTGACTCTCTTTAAAATTCTACCCTGGAACGACCATATCCAGTAACCAGTATCAGGTGTCGTCTTCTGGTGCATGGTCACTGATGTGACAACATACCTAAAAAGGGATATCATTCAAGCATTTCCTATGAAATAATAATAATGATAAAAAAATAAACTACTAATTACCGTCCAGTTGGATCCCACTCGACCTGGGAACACTGGTAATGCTCCGCCATGTTCATGATGGTAAAATCATTGGTGTCAACAAACTCAAGATTATGGGACATGGAAGGATTAACCAAAACGATAAACTGACCAGCAGGTGACCAATACAGAGAAGTACATGTTTTCTTTTCTAGTTTTTCTAAAATGATCGAAAAAAAATATATAATTTCCAATAGTTTTTACATATCAAAATGTAATAAATATTCAATTGCTGATAAATGAAACTCACTTAAAAGTAAAGGACCTTGTCCACAGCGCACTTCATAAAAACTAACACTGGCACTGTTAGGCAATTCGCCGTGAATAATGGCGAATTTGTTACCTATGGGCTCCCATGCAAAAGAATGAATGGGCTCTTTTATCTCTACACTGTCAACGGGAATGAGCTTCTCACGCAAGTGAAAGATTTCAAAGTTGTACGACATTCCCTGAAAGTGTTGTGATGTTTGAAATTTACAACTTTCCTAGAAAAAAAGGCAAAATGACAATTAGTAAATTAAAATATAAAAATTTTGTAATTTTGGATGATGTGAGTATGAATGATCCAAAATTCGACTTGCAGAAGCCAAGAGATAACACTACTGGAATCTCATTGGTAGATTATAGAGATAACCTCGAGCAAAGTCAATAAAATAAACTATCAAATAAATAAAACAAAGTTAGTTAAATGTAAAAGTAAGAAATTAACTTGCAACAGTAGAGATTTAAATAAAAAACAGATACACAAAAAAGAATCGTTAACATTCGAGTGGATGTAAACGTCAGTGACTAGTACAGTTTTATCCAATGCAATGTGAAGTTGAGATGCAGAAAAGAAAAATTTATTTACCGTGTATTTTTGTTCCGTCTTTTCCTTCTTTTTGGCAAATCGGTCAACTTTGACACACAGATAGTCCCCAGATTTTTGCCAGTAAATCTTACAATCAGCTACATTGAACAGATTGTTCTTACGAATTTCATTGCGACTGAAATTCAATACAGATTTTTAAAATAATTCATTAAATTCAAGAAACTAGATTTTCTAGTGATATTTACCTTGGAATCTCCATTAATGTAACTCTAGCAGGTACATCTTTGTCTTCAGGTACCCAGAAGGCAATAATGTTGTCAGTCGGTGACCAACTGAAATCTCTGATTCCTGGGATCTTGATACTTTTCTTGTCCAGCAAACCAAATGACTAAAAAATGTCCACAAAGTGAGAAAACGTCAACTGAAACACGAGAAGTTGGCATAATAAAAACAAGCAATTTATACCGGAGTCTCATAGACACTGAGCATATCCTCGCTCATGTAGGCGACATATTTGTCATTGTAAGACCAGCGGAAAATCGGGCATATGTTTGGCCCTTCGGGATTGAATGATCGCTTTTCCTGTCCTGTAAGAATGTCCCACATGACTAGGCGCCTATCACTGCCTTCGCCATAAGACGCAGTGACGAGATAACGCTCGCATGGCGAGAATTCAAGTTCGTCGACGCTCTTTTGGGAGAATTTGACCTGTTGAAGTAATTGAGGTCCACCCCACAGGGCCACTCCGAGTTTGTGGAAAGTGGCAAAATAAGTACCCAATGGTGACCATCTGACGTAAGTGTCGGTCCATCGCTAAAATTGGTATTCAATTTTAAACGATAAAGAATATAAGAACAAACAATGACACTATTACTGATTTTTTGTTATAATATTAATCACCTGTCGGTCTTCGATGGCAATAGGTTCCGGCTGACAGTTCTGCCAGACTTGTACATGGGTTGATCCTGGATTACCAGTGACAGTGGAAAATTGATCGTACGCATCTGGATCGAGCAAATAACTGTGCAAATCCGTCGCAGCTTTGAATGGCTGAGGTTCTGGTGGCGTCCAGTCTTCGGGTATGTTTTCAAACTTCTTGAAGTCTGTGAAAAGATTTAGCTTGAAGGTGTGCACTTTGTCAATCTTGTAGTTGTTTGCCTGCTTTATGGCATTCAGAGCACTTGCGGGATTGCTGTATTCAAAGAACACGTACCTACAAAAAAACAAACGACACGTTAAAAAAAAAAAAAAATGGTGATACAGAATGAGAAAAATGGTCAAGGTTTTACCCTTTGGTCATTCCATTTTCATCTTGAGGATAGTATTTGTTGACTATCGTTCCAAATTTTCCATAAATCTTTTCTATAACAGTCTGAAGCTTCTCCAATCGTTTGGGCTCAACCTTGGGCACCCCATCTATGACGATCACGGATTCAACACCATCTGTCTCCGAAGGCTTCTGACCGATGATATCTGCCAGCAGCTCTGCAATAAAATAATCAATCGTCCAACTGCTTTTGAGGCCATGAACAATACCAAATCTACGACTTTTTTATTTAGAGTTAGACACGTAAAAAAAAAATTGCAACGCAGGTACGCAAGTATACTTGTAAAGAAGAGTCGCAGGTACGTGGACAGGGCGCGGAGCAGAAATTAAAAAAGAAAGAGGTTAGAACGCGCCGAAGGCCGAAAGGGACGGACGCGCGTTGAAAACGCAGCTCGAACTTTGCTCCAAGAGCACGAGGAAGCCGTGCCCGACCAACAGGAGTACGGGAGTACACCAGAGCAACACAGCTGGCAACGACTCCGGGTAAAACGGTGCCAAGCCATGCGGTCTCCCGGTCACACTCGGGGCACGCATAAAACGTCACTCGTGGGGGACTCACCCTCGTCCGGGATGTCGTCGACAAAGTCCTCGGGATCACTGAAGTTTGGCTCTTCATCAGGATTGACGTCGTCGCTCGTTTTGCCCGCATCCTCGGCCGACTGGGCCTTGTCCGACGAAGACTTCTTCGCCATGTTTAGCCTAAAGAACGAGCATCAGCCGCGCAACCGACGTGTATATTATGTATCGTGCTGGTTCTGCTGATCCAACACTACTACTACTCTCTCTCGGCGTGGGACGCTATATTCTATATATATAGGTGTATATTATACGCGGTGGTCGTCGGCTTGTGTAAACCAAGATGAGCAACTCTCTCTTGAATCTGTGCCTTTTTCTTCTTTCTCCTTTGTATAAAAAAAACATACTTAAGTATACGTTTATTGTTTTTGCACTTTGTCCCAACTGTGAGACAAATTGTTTTTTCACGCGCAATCGTACGTGTCGCGTTTGTTTGTTTTTTTGTTGTTGTTGTTTTTTTAACCTTTGTAATATTTTCGGCTCCGTAGATGATGAATTTCGTCGAAAATGAAGCGCCAGTCGTTAACGAAATCAGGGAGTGCCGAGAAAAAGGACGATAGCGTCTCAGGTATACGATAAAAAGAGAAAAAAAAAAACTTGGCAAATTGTTGATCCTATTATTGTTTTGTTTTGTTACAGAAAAACCACCGCAAATTTCCCAAGTATCGCGAGTTTCGCGAGTGTCGGTTTACGATCCTCGTGCCCGTTCTAGGAGCAGAGTCAGCTCGGATTTCGGTGCCCATGGTCAAGGTTTCGCTTGGAGGGCCAGCGGCAAGGGAAAGTTTAAGGTACATTTTTTCATTGATTTGCACACATCACAATGAGGAATGTTATTTTATGGCGATTGTGACGAATAAAATATGTAAAACAAACGCCCGAAAGACTCCGAAGTACCAGAACAGCTACAGGCTCGAGCCGTACTTGCCGTTCAAGTTCGAGTTTTCCGACAAACTGCTCGTCCAAACGATGACCCAAAAACTCGAGAACCTGCGCTACGATCCCGAAACTTGCGTCGAACTCTGCCAGAGCATGGCCGGGGAGATTCGCGAGAAGCTCTACAAGACCGATTACGACCGGTTGACATTAATATGTATACCATTATATAGTAACCATGAGTATTTTTTTATAATGTATAATATCCTAACGTTGTAGGGTAAAGTATGTCGTCTCGATGACGATAATAGAAAATACGGGACAGTCGATGGTTGTGGGAAACGGAAGATTGTGGGACAGCGAAAGGGATACTTATTCAGTATTCGTCTTTGACAATCCGTTCTTGTATGCCGTTGGATTGGTCGTGGCACTCAACTATGAATAAACCCCCTTTTTTTCCCCCAAAACACCGAAAATTTTACAATTATGGAGCTTAAAGTGTATTTAAAACGGTTGCAGAGTCAGAAAAAAAACCTTAGTTTTAACGCAAATGAAAATACAATGTTTTTCAATATGTAAATCGAATAAAACTTCTGGTAAGGCAGTATTTGATACTTGAATGGAATGACGTCAATTCAAATGTAAGTTCAGTGTTTTTTGAAAGTGGTAATTGCTTAACATTCAGTTAGAAAACAGGCTGTGATTGGTTCCCTTTTCAACAGCCAATAAATAATTAGTACCCAGCCAATCCGAATAGCAAGTTACAAATCCCATGTTAAGTAGTTGCATCTAGATACTTATAATCTGTATGACTCCAAACAATAAAGTCCTCGTGAAGCCTGCATGCCATATACATCAATGTACTCATTGAAGTTTAGTTTGTCTTAGTTGTTGGCTTGAAATAAAATTCTTAAAGCATAAATTTAAGAGACTCTTGGTTTGTTTTTCTATAGTGAAAGTGAAAACGTTAAAATCACATCAATAGAATTCACAAAAACCAAAGGTAATTATAATTTCAGTATTCAAGTATTTCTCAACTCACGTACTTTACATTAGATTTATTTGGATGTATATACTTTCCGATTCAGATATCCTGAGCGCTCCGGTTTACTCTCGTACATTATCCATAACTATGACACTCTCTTTCAATATATAGATGCACCTATATTTCTACAGCACGAGAGTGACCCGGTACCCGGGGCGCTTTGGACCGGAAAGCCGAACACAACTACTAATTAAATACAGACAGCTGAAAGCCAATAAATATCAATTATTTAAGAGTACGAATATGCACAAAATAATCTTTGATTGTTGTTACTGTCTTTTCTTGCGTTTTGCATCCTCCACAATGGCCATCAGAAATTATGATTTCTACTAGTTTACATTTACTGGGGTATTGCGTGTCTTACAATAACCAAAATTTGTGCTAACACTTCTTATCTGCCTGATATAGCTTGTCCATGAAAATAATATTGATAAATATATCACATTCAACCTCAATTCACTTATACAAACGGGATTTTTAAAGTTACTTTGTGTGTTATAGTGATTGAACATAATTTTTTCAGTGGCTAAAAACCATATTCGATCTTAATAAGAAGCGTATGAAGATAAATAATAAAATCATCTGCATACTGATATGAACAGGAGTTCAAAAAGAAAAGTATGTGATGATGATGAAACAGGAAGAAGTTTGTTACATTATGCATGTATAAAAAATAATCTGCTTTGCTATTAATTTAATAAAAAATGGTTACAATATAAACCAAACAAATTTCACTGAAAGAGCACCTATTTTGAATGCTATACGGAATAACAGTAAAGAAATAATAGATCTTTTATTAAAATTTCTCAAGCGCATCATGAAGTCATTTACTACTCATTCCCTTCTGGTCGTCTCATACATATTGCAGTGTTGAGTGGTTTCAAAGATAGTGATGTAAGATACAATTAAAATATCTAATAAATTTAGAATTGACGTCAAAGAAGTTGTCTGGTTCGATGACATGGCCCCCTTACAGTAGATATGCAGTAAAATGTGGTGTAGGCAAGTAGGACATTATGACTGAGTTACGTCAAATAATCCTAAATAATATGATTCCCTTTTTTAATCGACATTCAATGCTCTAAATTTTTTTTCTTTTTGTCTTTTATTAATACGTTATTTTATCGGTTATCAAAGTAAAAGTGCAGCAACTGCTGATATGTATGAGTTTCATTCTTTTTTTTTTCGTATTTATAATATTTCACAATCAACATTAATAATAAATTACCATAGTAAATAATTAATATGTGTGGCCAATTTCGTAATATGAATTTCATTATTTTTTAAGTAGTGGCCATTTGTAAAGCAAATAAAGTATTTATTTTGCAACTCGAAATATTTTAATTTTGGATATAAAAATTATGAAATTCCTTGAAAACTCGTCAGAATTTTTTTTTCTATAGTACATGTGAAGGTATAGCTTTTTAACTTTAGATGACATGATAAATATATCTTCAATCATATCAAAATCATTCTCGTTATATTTTTTGTTGAACGGCAAATATGCAGTACTTCCAAACACAAATTATTATTAAAAAAAAAATTTTTAAACATTGTTTATTATTTTGAAGAGGTAACAATAAATTAACACACAAAAAATCATTTTTGTTTTTTTATTATTATTAAATTAATATACTGTTTTTATATATATAATATGTATATTTATTTATATATATATGTATATAACAGCGACAAGTACAATGTATCGTTATGATTAATTAGTGATAATCATAGTCGAAAAATCTTATCCCCGATTATCAGTAAAACCAAAGTGGTGAAGATTTCTTGTTATTTTTTCTTTTTCTTTTTTTTTTGTTTACCACAAGTAACGATCGTTCGTTATTCGTTTTAAATATCTTTTCACGAGTCCATCACCGTCACGTAAGTGGGTATTCCTTTTTTTTTTTTTTTCTTTTTTTTTAATTTTATTAGTACTATTACTTGTTTTCATCTTTACGTCTCGTATAAATACAGATATACAGAAAAATAATACTGCACCAACGTTGTGGAATATCATATATATTTTATGTATTCATTTCTCACGTAAAAGTATGCCTATTTGACGATGCGAGAGATACAAATCACAGGCCGTACAATAAGTGAGCTGCCCATTTTATGTACAATAACACTTTTCCGTAAGCCATTACCTTTTCATTTACTTACGCTAATCGACATTTTTCTTTCATTACGAGATAAATCGATAAATCAGGATAATATGTAAAAAAAAAAAAAAAAATTATCCTGGTAGCTTTTTACGTCGACCAGACCAGACACAAACTTGGCTATCATCGTGTCGGTTAACATGATTATTATTATTATTTTTTTTTTTTCTAACATATCTTTTGCACGAGTCTTTCCTTTCTCGTGTTATATCTACTTCACTTTTTCACTTGGTCCATTTTTTTTCGACGCCTTTGTCTGTATGTACAAAAATTCATGCGTGAATCTCGCAGTTAAACGTGAAAAAAAACCTGTTTTAAGTACCCGATTTCACAAAAAAAGATTTTATCCCCAAAATTAGGGGGTTGTCAAAAAAATTGTTTGTCTCGGTCAAATAACATGTTACCCTCGTGAGTTTAATGCATGAAATAAAGGAGTGTTATAAATTTTATTTCATTTTATTTATCACAATGATTTTCTTAAATGAAAGCTAGTTTTTTTATTCCCAACTAAATACCTACACGAACCCCCTAGCTTCGATTAACTAAAAAAAATTAAATTTGTTGAAAATTTACATTTTTTATAAAAATCCAAAAAACTTCATAAGCTTACTACGATGTGTGCGATTGTAGATGTTAATTAGAGCTGAAGTAAAAAACTAGTCTTGATTTATCAAAATGAAATGATGATTAAAATATTACAATATTACAAAGAATATTCGATTTAATTTGACCAAGAGATACTATACTTTTGACAAGAATGAAATTTTAAGAAAAAACTATACCATTAAAAAATATTTTCAAATAAAAAAACTGTATATTCCACATCGCTGTTGACAGTAAGGAAATTTATCAAAGTTTTTAAATTTTCCTTAACTAAACAATCTGTTTTCAAAAAACTTCAATTCATATTACATAAGTAATTCCTCTGTGTTCTTTCGCAGTTATTTTAAGTATTCGACACATTATATTTCCTTGCATTCTATTCCTCGTATATGACACATTTACAGTAAGTAACAACACCTTGATTCCACGAGAATTGAAATTTTTTTTTCATTTTTTCTTATTTCCATCTTTTAATTAATGCACAAGTGATTTTTATCCTGAATTTTTTCATTCCGTAAATTTAGTTGATTATTTACTTGTTTAATTTCTGCAAGTATCATTCTACACTTTTGAACAGTTTGAAAATTTTTAACTTCAATTTATTTTCATCTGAGATAAAATTAATGCAAAATTTTCCTTTCTTTTTGCGAAGCAATTGTTTGAATAAGTAATAGATGAAATCAAGAATTTTTATTTATTCACAGTATTTTGATTTTATTTATAGTTAGACAATAACAAATGATACATAATAATTATTACAATAGTTGTTCATCGTACAGTTGTAAAATGTAACATCACTTTCTTTATACGAAAATTAAGTTTGTATTGCTTTAATAAAATTTTTAATTATAAACACTTAAAGATTATTAATGGCTTAAAATTTGAAAAAAAAGAGTATACACATATTTATAAAATTAACGACGGAGAGCAAGTATAATATAAGTACAATATGATTATAAAAATTGTAATCAATTTTCATAACTATCACGTGTCATGGTTACATTATGAAATTTCACCGAACACAAACCAGGTTTATTTTATGTGGCAAAATAATTATATAATACAATAAAAACGTTAAGTTCGCAAACTGAAATATATATTGCGCTTCATCTGTGCGACTTCAGCATCACTTTTACAACACATTTTTAATTAATTCAATAAAGTCTTAAAATTGCAATTGCACAATCCCTTTTTCGATTGTTCAAAGAAATCAGTTATGTCCTTTACATAACAAACAATTATAATTTTATTGATAATTATAAGGATTGATTTTTTATTAACTATATTGTTCTTATATGCAATTAACGAATTTTTTTTTACGTACGTATTTGCTAAGAATCCCGATGAAGTTGCAATTAATATGATTCTTTATAAATATTACAAAAAGAATCGATGAAAATTCTGTTATACCCTTTCATTACGCCAATTTCATTAGTTGGCATTAGAAATCTGTATTGCGGTCCGAAAAAGTGCCCCAAAAACTTATCAATAAAAAAAAAAAAAAAAAAAAAAAAAAAAAAAAAAAAAATACTTTCATTGAAGGCTCTACGTTATGAAGTTTGTATCCAATGCAAAATAAAAGTACAAAATTTTTTTCATACATTACCAAAGAATAATGGCAATTTTTGCGGACCACAGCCAACAGATCACAGCCAATGAGAAGAAGACCATTATTTGAACAGTGACGGCTCCTAAGAAATTTTAAAAACGACGCTCTAGAATATAAATCAAGCACTCCTTTAATTATACTTCTTTTTTTCTTTTTCTTTTTTTTTTTTTTTTTGTTCGACTCAGCTTTTCGTGGCACAAATTGATTTCTTTCTCTCGCGTAGTATAATATAGCATATGTATAATAGACGATGCCATTATATTGTTTTGCGTTTCACACACACACGTACATCGCTTTTTCATTCGAACACCGTTTTACATGTTGCGCGTAATAATGAACGCTTTTCCATTTTTTTTCTCACACATACACACCTTACGTTTTACTTTTTGTTTCCTTATAATAAAATACACATTCACGTAATTACAGTATGATTACTTTTCGTCTTTCCTTTTGTTTTGTTTCTTAACAATCTAATTGTGTAATTATATGTTTGAATGTATTGTTTGAAAATGTTTTGCTTCCTTATCATGTATGTGCGTGATACCTACGAATCGCTAATACCATATTAACTTTTTTTCAATTTCTTATACGTAATCACCATCGATAAGTCCCATATTTTTTTTTTTTACGTACTTAATGCTTGTCTTATTTTATTTTTCTTATACCATATTTATCCGTATATACATTGTGTTCGCAGAAAAAATTTATTAAGAGTCGGATATCCTGAACCGTACAATATTTCACTTTTTTATTTATTTATATATATAACCACATACTCGCGAGCTTACGAAAAAATTCTCCAAAACTCGCTCTTATATTCACTTTCACGCTATTCTTCTTTTTTTTAAATTATTTTTGTTAGATTTTTTTGTCTCTCCTTGCGCATCCAAACCTTATCCCAATTTACGAGTCTTGTAAAAAAAATGCACAATCGAGATCGCCTCAGTTTTTTTTTATTATACTGTCAAGTCTTTTTTTTCACACTTTCTGGTTTACAAGATTTACCTTTTTTTGTTTCCTCAAGTCTAATTTCTTCTTTTTCTTTTGGCTCTTTCGTAATTATTTCCTTTTTTTTTTTCTTTTATATTTATAACGTATGTAACAAGAACCCCTTTTTTTTCCTTACTTCTATCCAATATTTTCTCCACCTCCTTTGCAATCAAATTGCACGTATTTACACAATGTACCGTCTCGTTTTGTTTTCACCTTATACTCTCATTTTGTGAAACGCCATCAAAAGATACCAACAAATACCGCGTCAAAGGGGACGAATCAATACACTCTCCCGTTAATAATCAAAGTATTTGCGTTAAGTACCTAAGACATACAAATATTTACAAGTACATTTTCCTGCGCTCTATTCACCGCGAATCTTTTTTTTCTCTCCTCACTTCTGTGATTGGATTGATACAAGTTTCTTTATTTTTTTTTATTATTTTTTTTTTGTTTAAGGCATTGTTTTTCTCTCTCCTGCAACAACACCCGATAAATGGCTCCCCATCGATCCTATACATCAAAAAATCGTTTCCGGACCCGAAAACCTACATTTGGCAGTATGGCAAATAAAACGCGTTTGCTCAAGATTCCTTATTTTTAATCCCTCGCTCGATGAAAAGAAAAAATAAAACGCAAATAGAAAAAGAACCTTTTTTTCTTTCTTCTATTCCTTTGCTGTTTTCGTTAACATTTTAGCTCTGCGCGAAAAATCCAATGACCCCAAAGCTCGGGGTAACGTACCGAAGAAAACTCGCAACTCGAAAAGTAAGAAAATCGGCAGTGATTCGACTACGCGGTACAGGAAGATGAGGAGCTCTCTCGCGTTCAGTCGTCCGGGGCCGAGCGGGCACTGCATCATCATAGGTCATCATCGTGCGCCCAAGTGGCGAGGCAGCAGCGCGACGACGATAACAGCGCTCGACCAATGGCCGCGGCCCCGTGTGTCATTCCTGCAATTGTATGACGGGCTCCCTCTTTCGGAAATTAATGTTCTGCGAGGCGCAAAAGTCCCTGGTGAGGGGCACGCAGTTGAAAAGCTTGCACAGCTCGCACTCGTACATGGGCACACTGTAAAACAGCACGAGGAGCATGGCGAACAATCCGACGATCAGACCGAAGCACGCCCATATGAGGATGATCTTGCGCCGGCGATCGTAGCTACCGAACGTGATGAAGGGCATGAGGGCGTAAGCCGCCAGGAAGCCGAATATGAAGCCAAACAGGTGCGAGTAGTTGTCGATCCAAGGTAGAACGCCGAGCAGGAGGAGAAGCACGAACACGAGGATCAGTTTGGTGAGGGCGCGCCGGGGGTGCTTTAGCATCGGCCAACAGTGGAGCACCTCGACCACGAGGGTCGCCAGTAGTGCGAAATGCGCCCCGGCCGGGCCAACCTGGTTACGTACGTTTTTTCATGAGTATACCTACCTATACCCTATGATTGGCTAGTTTGGATAATGGGTGTCATATGTGTATGCATCTACGTACGTCAGCTCTGTAGGGCACGAATATGGCGCTGGCGAGGTTGCCCGCGAGAGCACCGGTGAAGTAGATGAGGGCGATGCGCACCGAGCCGGTGAGCTTCTCCAAGTCCCGCATCAGGAAGTATTGGACGAGCAGCGTGATTATAATGTGTAGGATTCTAAACAAAAAAAGTGGAAGCAAAGTTTAAGATTATGGTGTGACATTTTTGTTGAAAAATTTCCAAGCGATTTATTCGTCATAAGTGTTGTTCACCGTTTATTAAGTATATTATAGGGTAAGTGATGACCAAAAGAATATTTTGTTTTTAGAGGGTTTATCTCAATATATAATTTATTACAGAAATTCTTTTTAATATTACGCCACACTCATTTTATCACTGAAAATAACACATTAAAGTTTTAGAAGACCCACTAGCTTTATGGTTATTGAAAAACTAAATTAATTTTTGTTTTTCCATGAGCTCTTGTGGGGAGGTCATTGCTGATTTTTGCCATTTACTGTACCGCGATTACCCCTTTTGACTTGATAAATATTATTCTAGAAACGAAATGAATAATTTTGCTCAAACTTTTGCTTATTTTATAGCATAGAAAGCCCCATTTTTTTGAAACAAGAAAATATTTTTTTTCACCTTTATTCCACTCGACATTTTTTTGCAAGTAAAAAAAAAATTAAAAGTTCGTTGAACTAAATCCTTATTTTATGGAACAAAAAATTTTTTTACTAACCACTTACACTAGATATTGTTTTGCAATTAAAAAAATAAAAATTCATTGAAAAAAGTATTTTATACATTTAAATAGTTGTTTATTTATTCAAGTTTTGTTTATAGTTCTGGAAAAGGTGGTAATTTCATAGAATCAATCATTATTTCCGATCCCATCACATTAAATATTTTTTTGCAACTAAAAAAAATTAGTATCACATTGAAAAAAGTATTTCACATTACACTCAAATGATGGTTAATTAAAAAAAAATTTTTAGTTTAATAAAAAAATAATAATTTTATAACATAAATTTTTTTTACCGATCTTATCACAATCAGTATTCTTTTTGTAAGTAAAAAAGTATTAAAAGTTCATGAAAAAATTTTTTTTTAACTTTAAACTCAATTAATTTTTCAATTTGTTTAGTTTATTGATAAATCTTAATTTATGGTATAAAAAAATTTTTCCAACCTTATTAGTTTATTGAGACAACATTAATAGAATAAATTTTTTTTTTCGATCGATAAAGTTATTGAACGGAACAAGCATCAAGAAACGTCACTGTGACGGTTGTATCGCACGAAAATGGTACTAGGCGAGGAAAAAAAAAGGCGTCTCGTCTTACCCCGCGTGCAGAAAGATCGTGGTGAAGAGCCTGTAAAACTGATCCGGCCACAACGGATTCAGAAACGGTATCATGCCGCAGACGTCGTGCAGACACTCGACCTGCGAGCACAGCGAGGCCTCCTCGTGGAAGAATCCCCGAACAAAGTCGCAGTACTCCTTGGTCGTGATCCTACAGCTACCGTGTATGCCGATGCAGCAGGGATGGCCGATGACCTCGCAAATCATGTGCTCGGCCATTTTGTCCTTGTACCGGCCGACCGGGAAATTCGCGTTACCCGGCGCGTCCTTGCTCCGAAACCGCTGGGTCAGGGGATTCGTCTTCCGACAAATCGGCCACTTGGTTATGTCGTCCGGCCACTCGTACGGCGCCACGCTCGCCGGCGCGTCGCAGAACTTTGGATCCAGACCGCACACCGAGCCGCTTATCCGGCCGCCCGGTCCGCTCTCCGCTGTACCCCACTTTTTCCACCGGGATATCGTGTTCTGCCGAGCAATTATCGTCATGTTATTTTTTCATCGCCTACTCACATCCGCTCAATACAACTTTCTTTTTTTTTTTTTTTCCCAATGTTTGTTACACAAATTTAATTGTTTTATTTTTGCTGCAAGTGAAGTGTATGTATATTATGTATGGTAAAATATATAAATGACAAATGTAAACACAAGTAATACAACAACAGATGCATCTACGACAAATTCGTGCTTAGCAACAAGTGAAATGTTTATTACCGTGGAGGTCGAGCTCATTCCCCGGACCAGTTGGTTTTTAAAAGAGAACAAAAGTCACGCATTATCATAAAGGCTTTTTTTTTTTTTTTCGTTTTCTTTATTACATACGTATTGAAAATCGCGTCGAATCGGCAAAAATACTTACTGAACACTCGGCTCTGCTCGACTGCACGCAGCCCGAGTCGTCGTTCCTGATGCAGCAAGCGGTGTCGCGCTCCTTTTCCCGCCACACGTCTATCTCCTTCAGTATCTTGATGTCCCTCCTCATGCAGGGCGCGAATTTCGCCCCCAAGTGTATCAGATCGGCGGCTCGCGGCCCTATCCAAAAGTTCGCCGGTTCCTCGTACTCGACTTGCTGCAGCGACAAACTCGTCACCAGCACCTTAAACAATTCACCATTTTTTTTTTTTTTTTAATTTGGAATCGAAAATCAATTTCCGAGGGCGTACCGATCGTGAAATTGGATTAAATACATTATAAAAAAATCTCCGGGTGCGTGATGCGTTAGTTATCCATCATAAATATATTGCACGAAGGAAGCGTGGGTGGGTGTTATTTGCATATTCGCTCGTTTATACGTTGCAAAGGGTAATTTCATCAAGCGTCGCGCGAATAATTGGGTACGGGATTAAATATACCGATGGATGCGCGGGAAATTGAAAAAAAAAAAAAAAAAAAGAAAAAAGTAATGAAAATTAAACTCACCAAGCTGGATCTGTGATGGAGGTCAAAGCCAATGGGGCCGAAGCCGTAGCAGACGAGCGAGATTACGAGGATCAAAATCTGGACGGTCGTTATCCAGTAGGTGAAGTAAGGCCGGTGATCCTCGATGTCGTCGAGCTGCTTTCTCACGTGTGGCTTTTGCGCCACGCTCTTGCGGAACGATCGACTGCGTGTCACAAATTTCACGTTATGTACATAAGTATTAATTTTGATTTTTTTTTTTTTTTTTTTTTTTACATTGTTTCATTTAATCCTGCACTGTAAAATCCAAGTGTGTTAAAATACACGTTTAAAGTGTGCAATCGAAATTTCCGTTTTTTAAAATGCTTTATAGTAAATACCCTGGGAGAAAAAAATAATAAAAATTATAGAGAAATTCAAGCAAAAATTACCAATTTCCACAGTAAACCGAATGCAAGCTGACAAAAAAGGAACAAAATTATTATTTTTAACAGTAAAAATTATTGTTTTCACAGTAAAAATGATGGTTAGAACGATAAAAATTACTATGCTGGAACAGTAAACCTTAAAAGGATTGGTTCATAAATTTTACTTTCCCACACAGAAATTTTTACTATTCTAACCATAATTTTAACTATTTAAACTATACTTTTAACTGTTGGAACAATAATTTTTACTGTTAAAAATAATAATTTTTTCCTTTTTCGTCAACTTGCATCCAATTTATTCTGCAAAGTGGTAATTTTTGCTGGAATTTCTCTATTATTTTTATTATTTTTTTCTCTCAGTGATAGTCTTGATGAGCGTTTTTTACCTATTACAATATTTTTCTTTAACGATTGGCGTAAGAAGGCTGTAGAAGATAAAACACTTCTGCCACAGATTTTACATACTTGTTAAATTTGTGATAGCCAAGTTTTTTCACTCCCCAGCTTTCTTACGTTGGGCTTTCCCATTCAAAAGTATCCAGGTTAGTGGAACTGGTAAACTACTTGGTGCACCAAATATTTGGTTGTCCTTGAAATTATTATCAATGCCACTACGATGTATTCTGTCAAAATCAAAAATTTCAACGACACGCTTTAAACATGTACTTTAACACGCTTGGATTTACGGTGCGTACTTGCTTTGGAGTTTGAAGATTTCGTGGATTTGACAAAAATGTTTAATTCAGTAATAAAACAAAAAATACAAGGAACATTCCTTAAAAAACTTGTATAGGTGAATCGAGTCGCGTACAATTACTGTTATTGTTTTAATGAAATTCCGTTATTATTTTCTAGCCACGTACTACCAAATTTTTTTTTTTGGGGTGGCCGGAAATTTTTATCCGGCACGAGACGTAAAGTAATATACTTATATATGCGAATTAATCTCGAGGGATGACGGAATTATAACGAGACAAAGAAAAAAAAAACCCCCCCAAAATAAAACAAAAGATTAAAGCCGGGGATCTGCACGCTCCACAAAAGTGGGTGCACACCCAGTTGTGAGCGAGTGAAAAATAAATATAACAAGGAAATGGAGTGTATAACCTGTGTGTGAGTGACAAAGACTACTGGCATTAGATGAAACGAGAGAAAAAAAAAAAAAATAACCAAGCGACGAAGCGAGGGCGTAGCGGTGAAAACTAGGCCATGCACCAGCCGAAGACCCGAAGAGGTAGAGAAAAAGTGGAGCGTCGATTATGGAGCGAAAAAAAGGGGGTGAGAACGAGGGCCAAGTGCCTGAAAAGGATGACATCAGGAGGAAAAAAAAAAAAAAAAACATCAAAAGAGAGAGGACAAAAAGAGTAGTAGCGGCGT